>NC_057419.1:115112191-115161204 GCF_019320065.1 Cervus canadensis
TCACCATCTGCAGTGATTTTGGAGCCCAGAAAATTAAAGTCTGACACTGTTTCCACTGTCTCCCCATCTATTTCCCATGAGGTGATGGGACCAGATGCCATGATCTTAGTTTTCTGAATGTTAAGCTTTAAGCCAATTTTTCACTCTCCTCTTTCACTTTCATCAAGAGGCTTTTTAGTTCCTCTTCACTTTCTGCCATAAGGGTGGTGTCATCTGCATATCTGAGGTTATTGATATTTGTCCCAGCAATCTTGATTCCAGCTTGTGCTTCCTCCAGCCCAGCGTTTCTCATGATGTACTCTGCATATAAGTTAAATAAGCAGGGTAACAATATACAGCCTTGACGTACTCCTTTTCCTATTTGGAGCCAGTCTGTTGTTCCATGTCCAGTTTTAACTGTTGCTTCCTGACCTGCATACAGATTTCTCAGGAGGCAGGTCAGGTGGTCTGGTATTCCCATCTCTTTCAGAATTTTCCACAGTTTATTGTGATCCACACAGTCAAAGGCTTTGGCACAGTCAATATAGCAGAAATAGATGTAATTAAGTGTAAATAAGGCCATTAGGCTGGGCCCTAATCCAAGATTACTGGTGTCCTTATAAGAAGAGATCTAAGAAATAGGTACAGAAGGAAGACGAAGTGAAGGCACAGTGAGAAGATGGTGACCTACAAACTCAAGAGAGAGGTGCCAACACCTTGATCTTGGACTTCTAGCCTTCAGAATTGTGAGAAAATTAATTCTGCTGTTTAAGCCACTCAGTCACTGATCTTTTCTTGTGGCAACCCTGCCCAAACTAGTACACAATCCTCCATACTGCCTCCAGAGTGGCTTTTATTAAATGCAAAGTCCATCATGTTGGTTCTCTGTTTAAATCCCTCGTGCTTTCAGTTGCCAGTAGCAACTAGAGATGAAGCTAAAATTTAAACGTGTGTGCGTAAAGGCATTGGAAACTGGAAGCAATCAACATGGTGGGGGGCAAGATTTCAAAGAGTGTTGTGTGTGTATATACACATATATACACACACAATGAGATATTATTTCACACCTGTTAGAATGACTATTATCAGAAAGAAAAGAGATACCAATGTTAATGAGGATGTGGGGAAATTGGAACCCTCGTACAGCTTCTAAGCTGCCTTAGAAGTAGGGACAAAAGTAAAGTAGATGGGGTTTTCCAACATTGAACCTGGCTTTGATTCAGCTTAGTCATGAATTCAGCAAAGGTAATCTGCCCTTACCTGACCTACTTAACAGAGAAAAGAGTGCATCTTCTCTGAGGGAAATAACATCATCTGGATGATTACTATACACAATTGGTTAACACTCATTCAAAACTTTCTAGGAATTGTAAGAGACAAGGTCATATGACTGAAAACCTAGGAAGAAAATACAGACAGTAGACACAAACCCACAAGTGATCCAGATATTTAGGTTAGCAGATAAAGAATTTCTAATAACTATGTGTTCAAAGAATAGAGGGCATGGTGGAGAAATTATATGAAAAAAAAACAAATTTAATCCAATTGTTGAAATCTATAAAGAATCAAATGGAAATCTGGCCTGTGACTGGCAATAACCAATAGAATGCAACAGAAGTGAAATGCCAGTTCTAGGCATATTCTTTAAGAAGACTGGCAATTTCCACTCCCTCTTTCTTAGAACACTCACTTTGGGGAGCCTTGTAGGAAGCCTGTCTCCTCTGCTGAAGGTACCATGTGGAGAGGAGAATCCTTGAGCTTTAGGAACAGAAGGCCAGACATCTCAGAGATGCAGCTTAGCCTCTGGATGACTCCAGTTGCCATCTGACTACAACTGCAGATTAGATCCTGAGTAATACTGGCAGAAGAACTGCCCAGTGGAGCCCAGTCAACCCACAGAACAGTGGGAGAAAATAGATGGATGATTTAGCCATTATATTTTGGGGGTAGTTTGTCAGGTGACAATAGGTAATAGATATACTGTTTTTCATAACTGCTCCATACCCCATACTATGAGCTAGGGTACTGGGGATCTGATATCTGATGCTTCCTCAGAACACAAGGCCAGTTTTCCTTGCTGGAAAACTGTTCAATTCTCCATGAAAAAGGCTTTGCCCCTAGATCATCCTCACTTCCATCTGAACCAAGCCTCAGTATAATTTCTTCCCAGAAGGTAGAAGGTATTATTCCAAGTCTCCTCTTGAGCTGTGCAAGAAAGACTTCAGTCCCAGACATTGGGATTTCTAGCATCAATCAGCAGGTGAGGAAGCTCACTGAATGATTCCTAATCCATCGCCCAATCGTCTCTTCCCTCTACTTGTTTGCCTGTCCAAAGGCTGATAATTGCTCAATGGTGGCTTCCCTGGTAGCTCAGATGGTAAAGAATCTGCCTGCAATGCAGAAGACCTGGGTTCTTCTGCAGGTCCCTGGGTTGGGAAGATCCCCTGGAGAAGGGTATGGCAACCCATTCCAGTATTCTTGCTTGGAGAATCTCCATGGACAGAGAAGTCTGGTGGGCTACAGTCCATGGAGTCACAAAGAGTTGGACACAACTGAGTGAGTAAGCACACTGCCTTTCTAGGGCACCATATCCATCCATGACCACTGCATACCCTTACAAGTGCTGGTTTCACTCAAAAATTCTCCCATATGAATGCCTGATGTCATCCTGAGTGAGGTTTAAATCAGACTGAGTTCAGAGGCATAATTCTGCTGCTTCTTTAGGAAAGACATATCTGATTTTCATTTCCCTAAGAGTTCTACTTCAACAGGTCCTGTGAAAACATTAATTTGCTACTGTGATAATTTCAGTGTATCTTCTTGAAATACCTGATAGGCGTATAATCCAAGAAGACCACCACTTGTATAAAGAAATCTTCCTTGCATTGTTTTATTTATTATGCACATCTTTATTTTGTTGATATAGCCAACTTGATTATCTAGGCTATGAAAGGGCTAAGTGGTGTAAATAATCCATAACATTGGAGAAAAGGTCATTTATATCTGCCTTAGGGATGTAATATAGTTCACAACCCTCAGCAGCAGCAGGTGTGCCTAATTGATTTTGCTTAGACTAATACTAGAATTAACTCACACACTCTGAGCACATTTATATAAAAACATTGGTAACTGAGCAGGGAGGGCTGATCCAAGATTCTTATGAAGCTGTTTGATGTACAGTTTCCCTACAAAATCTTGAATCCTCTTTGTAATGAACCTGTCGGATTCCCCATATGAACTGAGAGCTTGTCCTCATTTTGACAGGCTGCATACCAGTCCCAAAGATGCCATCATTTCTCATATTCTCAAAATCTTTCTTCATGATTTGCCTCCAAAACTTGCCCTCCTTTTCCCCTCTCAGTCATGAGATAATCCAGGCTGCTGTATTCCCTCATCCATTTTAATGTCTGTCCCTGATGGACTTTGGGGGCTAGATGAGAGGTTTGATAGGCAGGCAGGGAAGACCACATTGGGATCAACCATAAGCCTACATGGCTTCAGTCACCCTCTTTATCCTGATTACTGCTAAACTCCTGTACCTGGCTCAGGCCTCTCTCCCGAAATCTTCTGGTGTGTGGATGTGCCTATTTATCTCCCCTGCATGTCCCACAAGACCTTCACCTGAATTTCTCTTCCTCAGTTCCTTCCAAATCTACTCCTCTGTACTTTTACATCAGTGGCTGGTACTACTGTCCATCTAGTCCTCAAACTAAGAACTTGGGAATCTTCTTGTCTTCTCCTCTTCATCTCTGTCCTTCTCTACCTGCCCCGGTTCTTGGTGATTTACCCCTTGATTATCACTTCTGTCTATCACTCTCTACCCTCTTTTCCCCTCAAACCAAGCCTCTATCACCTCTTGTCTGTTCAAAACAAACATTCCCTTAATTGACTTACTTACATCAAATCTTGCTCCCACCCCAATCCATCTTCCACACAGGAAAGACACAGAAGCACTGTTCTCTATTTTCTTCTTTTTTTTTTAAATGCAGTTAAAAAAAAAAACAAAACTGACCCTCCTTACTCTCCTTCAGCTTCTCAGGAATTCTGCCAGCTAGTGTACACTGTTCTTAGTAACTGAAGGTTTATTTTACTTTATTTATTTTTTAAAATTTTATTTATATAATATATATATATATATATTAACACTGAAAACATTTTGTATTGGTGTATAGCCGATTAGGGCTTCCCTGGGTGGTCAGACAGTAAAAGAAACTGCCTGCAAGGCGGGAGACCCAGGTTTAATCCCTGGGTCAGGAAGATCCCCTGTTAGAGGGCATGGCAACCCACTAAAGTATTCTTGCCTGGAGAATTGCATGGACAGAGGACCCTGGTGGGCTGCAGTCCATAGGGTCACAAAGAGTTGGACACAACTAAGCGACTCACACACACACACACACACACACACACACACAGTCAGTTAACAACGATGTGATAGTTTGAGGTGAACTGCGAAGGGACTCAACCATGTACCCATTGGAAATCATTGTTCTAATATACAATATCTCATCAGATCACTTGATGGCTTCCCATGGCCATCAGGACAAAGTTCAGAATCCTTGCTTCGCCTACAAAGGTCCTGCGAAAAGGTGACTCCTACCTAGCTTTATGTTATGTCTCTCTTCCCTTTGGTTTCTCCACTTCAGCTGTGCTTATTTTTTCTCAACCTCAGGACATGCCAGACTCTCTCATCTCTGAGCCTTTCTTGGAGTCTTTGTCTGGGGTACCTTTCCACTTTGCTCTTCATCCGGCTCTCTTCCTCCTTCGATCTGGATCCAAATGTCACTGACTCAGGACAATTTTCTCTGGTACTCTAGACTTTTAAGTATTCCTGTTTTATGCTCTCATGGCCACCCTGGATGTTTCCTTTGTAGCTCTCCTCATTTTGTGGGGGCCACAAGGTGACGGGACACGTACGTCTGTGTTCCCTGCTCAAGTTGTTAGCACAGTGGTTGGAACAGAAAAGGAGCTCAGTAAATACACTCTGAATGGCAATAGCCGCTTAACTGGTCTCCCTTCCTCCACAGGCTCCCCTTCCAGCCTGTCTTTTCCACTGCCCCCAGGGTGATCTCCTAGGCCTGGAATCTCCACTCAAATCACGTTTGAGGTAAAAAAAGAATTCTCCCCTTCTCCTTGAGAATGAAGTCCAAATGCTTTTGTATGATATGACGTCAAGATCTTCTGTAATCTGGTTTTAAACTTACATGTTTAGAATAACAAATAACTTTGTCTCAGTTTCTGCTTGGACTAGCCTCCACTCCAGTCAGACGGACCTGTGCTGTTTTCCAGGCCCATGCCTTACTCTTTCTAACCTATGTGCCATTGCTTCTGGTGATACATCCACCTCACAAGCCCTCACCGTGTCCTGCCTGTTAAGTCCCATCTCGCTTTCATGAGCCGACTTAAAAGCCTGCTCTGAAGCTTTGGCAGAGCTCTCCCAGCTGGAAATGACCACTGCTTCCTCCCAACATCCCCAGCCCTTTTCACCTTCCCCTGTGGCACTGATCCCATTACACGCACACAAGGCGAATTCTGCACGAGGCCGTAAGCTATAGGACAGAGGGCCCCGGTCTTTTCTGTGTGGCTGACAAGACTCAGGAAACAGGAGAGGGGCAGGGCCTATTTGCAGGCCTAGCCTTTGCTTCAGAATCTCCCAAGTGTGGCCCAAACGAGAGCTGCTTCAGTATTACCTGGGGGCTCGTTAGTCACTCACCATCTTCGGTCTCCCAGGCTTCCCAAGTCAGAATCTGCATTTTAACAAGATCCTCAAGTGATCTCCATGTGCATTCGTGTTTAAGTAGTGGATTGTTTATTAGACAAGAGAACGTGCCTCCTCCAGATAGGACAAACAGCACATCTTACAATTCGTTGCTCTCAGACCTGGGACCCGTTTACAGTTTAGCTGCGCCGTGTGTGTTGCTAGTTTCATTGGGCTTTTAGTTTGGGATCCTCCCCTTCTCCAGTGTCGTGGGAGGAAGCCTATTTTAGGCAAGGGAGACCTTGCTCCTGGTGGAGGGCTGTGGATGCCCAGAGCTGGCTCCAGTCAGCAGGGGAGCTGGGATTCTCCACAGCTTGCCTTAATCAGCGCAGCCTCCGGCCAAGCTGTGCGTCAGGCCTGGGGTCCTCTGTTAATCATCAGTGAAAGGAACGCCACAGAATGATGTCAAGTGAGCTCTGGGGCTAGCCACTCCTAGAAACATCTGGAGCTGGCAGCGGATCGTGACCATGAATACAGATGAGGGGGAACAATTGAGTTTAATCATGGTTGTTAGTGTCTTGTACAAAATGTATTTGGGTTTTGATCTAAAGAGGCAAGCTATTAAGCAATATTTGTGCTTCTTAGGTATTAGAAGAGAGGTCAAGACTCCATCAAAATAACTTTCTTTTCCTGAACTTTCTCCCCAGATGGTTTGAACAAGAACACCCTTGTCGTCTTCTCACTTAATTATCAGCACAGCCCCGGTGTTGTGCTCCCAACCCACGTTGTCTGCAGATGGTGATGGGTCATGCGGAGCAAGATTGTCTCACTTCTTTGCAGTTTTGGAAAGTGGCAAAACCTGCTGTTTTTGCCTCGGGCGTGTATTGGCTGATGAGTTCCTGCCCAAGAAAAACCTCCTCTCTCATTTGAGTTGCTTGGCTTCTCATCAAAACCACACCCAGGCTGAGTCAGGAGTGTCTTCAGACTAGCTTCTGTCTGTCACTGGGAAAGAAGGACAAAAATGTCCTTCTCCCACAGAGATGACAAAAAAATAAAAAATAAAAAGCAAGGCTTGCTGGCAACGGTGCTGTCACAGGCCCCTGAGTGTGTGCATTTAATCAGCACTGTCTGTTGTCACACAGGGTTTTGCCAGGCATAGAAACAACTGGTTTGAATAAGAAACTGGAAGATGAACAACAGACCGCTAAAGGAAGCTGATCTTTCCCCGAGAAAGCTGCTGCTGGACAAAATCGGGAAACAGACACACAGAACACTTTCTCTTCACCTATTTCCCTTTACAAGTTGGATCAGTCAAAGTTCTTGAGAGAAACAGAACCAATAGAAATATATCCATATATTCCTGTTGGTATGTATATGTATCTTTTTTTGAGGGAGAAAGAGAGAGGGAGCAAATAGAAATCTTCAGGAGTTGGCTCATGTGCTTGTGCGGGGCTGGCAAGTTAAAAATCCTTAGGGCAGGCCAGCTGGCTGCAAACTCAGGCAGGATTTCTGGGTTCCAGACTTGAGACAGATTTCCTCCTTCTCCAGTACCGTAAGGCAGTGCTGGCATTTCAACTTCATGTAGTAGAGGAGAGGCCATCTTTTGGTCCATATTTTAGCTAAACAAACTGCTAGACTGGGTGAGCGCCTGCTGCCCTTTCTGGTTATTCAAGGCTGTTGGTGTGCTTCACAGAGGAAATATGGTAAGGTTCCCTGGAGAACTTAGAAAGCCAGGAAGGGTAGACAGGGACATTTGTCTGATGTTCCCAGCATATATCACAAGAATCTCTGGGGCTGTGTCAAGAGGGCCATACTCATGAGTTGCCACGTCTCTCAGGAGAGGTCCATGGTAGGCAGTGACTGAACAGCTAGTCTAAGGCCGTCCTTTGCCTTTAAGTCACAATAGTTTAACCCTCCCTGTTCCATCCTGCCCAGTTCCACTAAGCCGGCCAATTCTTTTGAACTGAAAGAGTACTCACCAGTCTCTTCCAGTTCTCAGTGCTCCAAGGAGCCAGAGAGAAGATCTGATTGTGCCCGGCTGCTCCCAGGAGGAAATTGTTGTGACCTTGGGTTGGGTAGAGTTCTCAAATATAATACCCAAAGCACCACCTATAAAGTTACAAAGTGATAAATTGGACTTCATCCAAATAAAAATGTTTATGCTTCAAGAAAGGATGCCCTCAAGAATGTAAAAAAGACAACCCCCAGAGTCAGAGGTAATTTTTAGAAATCATTTATCAGATAAGGGTTTGTCAGAAGAAAGAACTCTTACAATTCAGTACTAAAAAGACAACCCAATGAAAATTTGGGCCAGGCTCTGAATAGAAAATTCTCCCCCCAAAAGATATAAAATGGCTAATAAGTACATGAAAGTATGCTCAACATCATTAGTCATAAGTAAGTGAAGTGAAGTAAAGTCGCTCAGTTGTGTCCGACTCTTTGCGACCCCACGGACTGTAGCCCAGCAGGCTTCTCCCATGGGATATTCCAGGCAAGAGTACTGGAGTGGATTGCCATTTCCTCTCCAGAGGATCTTCCCCACCCAGGGATTGAACCTGGGTCTCCCGCATTGTAGGCAGACGCTTTACTGTCTGAGGTACCAGGGAAGTCATTAGTCATAAGGGAAATGCAAATCAAAATGACGAGATACCGTGTCACACTTACTAGGATAGCTATAATCAAAAAGAAGTAGTATATGTTGGCAAGGATGTGGAGAAATTAGAATCTTCCTATATTGCTGGTGGGAATGTAAAATGACTATATCATTTGTAAAACAGTCTGGAAGCTCCTTAAAAAGTTACCACATCACTCAGAAATCCCACCTGTAGGTACACACCCAAAAGAAATGGAAATAAATATCCAGCGGTCGGTGTTGCTGCCCCTGTCCCGCATCCAGGTCATCATGACGAGCTCCCCCGAGGTGACCAGCATCAACCAGGAGGCGCTGGTGCTCACTGCCAAGGCCACAGAACTCTTTGTTAAATATGTCTGACTCTTTACAACCCCATGGACTGTAGCCCACCAGGCTCCTCTGTCCATGGGGTTCTCCAGGCAAGAATGCTGAAGTTGGTTGCCATCCCCTTCTCCAGGGGATCTTCCCAACCTAGGGACCGAACCCGGGTCTTTACCATCTGAGTCAGCAGGGAAGCCCCTTTGTTCAATATGTCACCACCTATTCCTACAGACATGGCAGTGGAAAAGAAAAGGAGGCACTCACCTCCAGTGACTTATCAAATACTGCAGAGGAGTCAGAAGCTTTTCAGTTCGTTGCAGATATATTACCAAAGAAGATTTTAGCTAGTAAATATCTGAAAATGCTTAAGGAAAAGAGGGAAGAAGAAGAGGAGGAGAATGACAACAACGATGAGAGTGAGGTCGATGAAACGGAATTCTACCCCCCAAAAATCAGCCTGGTGAGGACCCTCCTGGATTAGCACCTTGACTCTGAAGCAGGCCTCAGTCTGCCCACCCCCCAGAGACTTCACGTACATTATGTTTTTTCCCGGCTGAGACGGAGCATAATGTACCTCTGCCATAAATAGCCAACAGGAAAGGAACGCAGACAACAGCCTCCCTTCCCCAGGCCCCCACCGCAGCTGGAGTGGTGGGGCCAGGACGGGCTGCCTACCAGCAGGGACAGTCAGTCTGCCGCTCTAAGCTGCAGAGGCAAAAACAACGTCACTTAACTTTCTAGTTTACAGATAGATTTGGAAGAACTTCCAAATACCGCTTGTATAGATTCACATATGTATATTTTGAAATTATTTCTTGTAAAGAGCTAGATCCTGTTTTAGCTAAATATGTAGTCTGTGAGTAGTGTGTTACATTTGAAATTTGGTATTTCAGAACAATCTGGCTTTGTATTAGCCCAAATACTGCATTTTTTAAAACTGTAAAATACATTTTTCTTTTTTATTAAAACAAACTTGCACAAAAAGTTCACAGCAGCATTATTTAGAATACAAGAGTGAAAAAGGATAAACAACCCAAATATCCATCAGCCAATGAGCAGATAAATAAAAGGTGATGTATTCATACAATAGAATGTTATTTGGCCACAAAAAGGAATGAAGTAAATATACAAGCTACAACATGGATGAACCTTGAAAACATTATGCTAAGTGAAAGAAACCAGTCACATAAGACCACATATTACAATTCCATTTATATGAAATATCCAGAATAGGCAAACTTATAGATGCAAAAAGTAGATTAATGGTTGCCAGTGGCTAGAAAGTGGAAGGAAAGTGACTCCTCATTAGTTTCTCTGGCGGGTGATGAAAACATTCTGGAATTAGTGGTGATTGCTGCCCAACTTTGTGAATATACTAAAAACCACGAATTGTATACTTAGAGGATATCAATGTGAATGTATGGCACAAGAATTATATTTCAATACAGTTATTGCCAAAGAACTAAAAGGTCCATAGCTCTCTATTGCTGTTAGCATTAAGTCCAAGGTTCATTGCCTGGAACATGAGAGCCTTCACTACTCCATACATGTCTAATCCTTGTCATGCACTGTGCCACATCTAACCATGCTAGATCGCCTTTTCTCCGTTCTCCCAAAAGACTGTGCGTGACTACACAATTGTGCCTTTGCTCCTGTTTTTCCCTCTAATGTCTCCTCTGCCTTCTGTGTTTGGTCAATGGCTACTTATTTTTCAGAAAGCATCTCAAGCCTCTTCTCTCTCCCTGATCCCCACTCTCCCAGGCCAAGAAGGGTTCCCCTTCCCTCTTCTCTGCCACAACTGTTCACAGCACACACCTCCTGTCTCGCTGCTCTTCTTACATTGTGTGGCAGTTGTCTGTATTTACCTGTTTGTCTGTCTGCGTAACTAGATGATAAGTTCATTGTGGGCAGGAACCATGTTGGATTTACCTCTCTATACCCAGCAGCTCGCAGAAGGCCTGATAACACAGTAGGATTTAGGTACACGTTTATTGGTTGAAGGAGTGAATCTAAGTAGATTAGCAGTTACTCATAGCCTGTTGTCACTCCAGTTTATCAGAGGGATATCCAGTGACTTGTGAGCTGGCAATGAGATTTGAACTCATGGAAGAAGAGGGCAGACATATCTGGGGAGCATGGAAGGCAAGCCTGGCCAGAACACTGCAGTGCAGAACCCTGAGCAACCAGGAGGCCAACAAAAGCATGTGACTGGGGGGTAGAGTAAGATTCACCACCACCATAGTGGGCCTAGAAGCAGCCACCAATTCGGAAAGCATTAAAGCTCAGTGTGGAAGGGTCATGGGTGTTGAAAGAAGTAGATAAAAAGGGGAGGGAACATCAGTACTCAGGACTCCTCTTAATCCCACTTGGCTGGAATCATTGACTCACTGGGTAGGGATTGTGTCTGATTCCCTTCTGAAGCCCTATGCCTAGCACAGTGTGAGTCTCTCAGCCGTGTCTGACTCTTTGTGACCCCATGACCGCCAGGCTTCTCTGTCCATGAGATTCTTCCAGGCAAGAATACTGGAGTGGGTAGCCATTCCCTTCTCCAGGGGATCTTCCCAACCCAGGGATTGAACCTGGGTCTCATGTATTGCAGGCAGATTCTTTACCATCTGAACCACCAGGGAGGCCCTGGCATCAAATAGCTGTTTGATGAATGAAGGATCTTTGGTTGCCTCTCCAAGTCATAGCAAGTTTTCTTCTAGAAGTTTTAGAGTTTTAGCTCAGACATTTAGGTCTGTAATCCATTTTTAGTTAACTATTGTGCATGATGAACACTAAGAATCTGAATTCCTCTTTTTGCATGTGCACATCCAGTTGTCCCAGACCATTTTTCGAAAAGATTATCCTTTTCCAATTGACTTGCATTGCCATGTTTGACAAAAATTAATCAACCATAAATGGACTCTCAATTTTCTCCCACTGAATGTTTTTGCCCATCCTTGCCCCAGGATTAAACGTAATTGATTTGTTGCTGCTGTGCTGCGCTCAGTCATGTCTGATGTTTTGCGACCCCATAGACTGTTGCCCACCAGGCTCCTCTGTCCATGGGATTTCCCATGTCATTTCCTATTCCAGGGGAACCTTCCTGACCCAGTGATCAAATCTGCATCTCTTGTGTTTCCTGCATTGGCAGGTGGTTTCTTTACCATTCTGCCACTGGGAAGCCCTTAACTGATGATTGTGGCATTATACTCAGCTTTGAAACCAGGTAGTTCTTCATTTTCAAAATTGTTTAAGCTATTCTAGGTCATTTGTATTTCTCTACAAATTTTGGGACCAGCTTGTCAATTTCTACACAAAGCCCTGCTGTGATTTTGATAGAGTTTGGATTGGCACTGTACATCAATTTAGGGAGAATTGTCATCCTGACAATACCAAGAGTTTCAAATCCATGACTGTGGATTCTATCTGCATTATTAAGATCTTTATTGTTCTGTCATTATAATAATTTATAGTTTTCAGTACACTGATCTTTTTCACATCTTTGGTTACATTTATCCCTAAGTTCATAGTTTTGATGCTCTTGTAAATGATATTTTAAACATTTCACTTCTGATTTCTTATTGCTGAGATATAGAAATAAAATTGAATTTTGTATAATAACCTTTTATTCTCTGCCTTTTCTAAACCTTCTATTAGTTCTATATTTTTATGGATTCCCTGGAATTCCACAAATAGGATCAAGTCACCTGCAAATAAAAACAGTTTTACTTCTTAATTTTCAATCTGTATGCCTTTGATTTCATTTATTTATTTGTTTGTTTACTACAATGTCTAGAACTTCTGATTCAATGTTAAATAAAAGTGACAAAAGCATAGACTCTCACTTTGTTTCCCATCTTATGGAGAAGCGTTCAATCTTTCAACATTTGTTTTGTTTTTGAAGATGATACTTACTCATTTTGACCAAATCTTCTATTCCTAGTTTGTAGACAGCTTTTATCATTACAGGGTATTGGATTTTGGAAAATGCTTCTTTTTGCATCTATTGAGATGATTATAAGGCTTTTCCCCATTATTCTATTAATATAATGTATCTCATGAATTAATATTCAAATGTTTAATCAACTTAATGTAGCTGGAAAATTTTTCACTTGGTCATGGGCTATAATACATTTTATATGTTGCTGAATTTGAGTTGCTAATACTTTATTAAAGATTGTGTCTTGATAACGGGTGATGTCGATCTGTACTTTTGGGTTGTTTTGTGTATGATGTGTTTCTCTGGCTTGGAATCAGGGTAATTCTAACCCCATAGATTGAGTTGGGAAGTGTTTCCACCATTATTTCTTGAGTGAGATTATGAATAATAGATATTACTTCTATTTTAAATGTTTAGTATAATTCACCAGTGAATCCATCTGAGTCTGGGCTTTTCTTTGTGAGAAAATATTCAGTTGGTATATCAATTTCTTTACTTGGTATATGTTTCTTCAGACTTTCTATTTCTTCTTTGTCAGTTTTGATAATTCATGTCTTTTTAGAAACTTTTCCATTCTGGCTTTGTTGTCTAATTTTTGGTATGAAGTTTTTCATAGAATTTCATAATCTTTTAAACTTCTGTCATGTTGAAAGTGAAAGCTCTTCTTTAATTCCTAACATTGGCAATTCGTGTCTTCTTTTTTCTTGGTCAGTCTAGCTTATTATTTGTCAATTATGTGGATCTTTTTGAAGAACCAAGTTTTGATTTAATTGTTGTTCTAATTTTTTCCTATTTTACCAATTCAATTTCTACTCTGATTTTAATTATTTCCTTTCTTCATTTTGCTTTGAGCTTAGTTTGCTCTACTTTTATTGGTTTTGTAAAGTGGACACTTATGGATGAGACATTTCTGATAGGCATTGAAAACGAATTCTTTGCTAAGCTCTGTGTTCATTGCAATCCATAAATTTTCATGTGTTACATTTTCAATTTTCAGTTAAATATTTCTCATTTTTCTCATGTATTTCATGCTTTATTCTTTGACCTATGAGCTATTTAGAAGTGTATTATTTATTTTTTTTTAGTATTTGGAAGTTTACCAGATTTCTCTCTGTTGTCAACTTCTCATAACATTTTGTTATTAAACATACTTTGATTAATTTCCATCCTTTAAGATTTACTGAAGCTTTCTTTATTGTCTAGAATATGCTGTATACCAGAGAAATGTCATTGTGTTCTTTGGTTGTTGGGTGGAAGTTCTTGATTTCCAAAGCACTAAACTTATTGATTCTTGTTCAGTTGTATGGTGGCTTATGTGGGAAGATTTGCCTGTCTCCTTATTCAGCCATAGGCATGTAGAAGGGCTGGAAACAAAGGAGTGACATGTAATGTTTTGCAAGGTAGAACGATCAGTCTAACCAAAATATGGATGAAAGCCTTTGTAGGACCTGTCTGAAAGCAGAGAGATCAGTTAAAGGCTGTTGAAGTAACACAAGTGAAAAATAATAGGATGCTGAATGGATTGTTGCCAGTAAGATGAAGAAAGGTAAAAGACTTGGACATTGATATTAAATGCTGAAGCCATGGGTCGTTTTAGTGGCTCAGTTGAGAGGCTATAAGCCCAGAGCTAGGACAGTGTAAGTAGAAATGGAAAGTAAGAGACACTTCTTTGGAGGAGTTGCAAAGACCTGATGCCTGATGGGAGAATTGAAATGTGTAGAGGGGGAGAGAGGGGAGAGTTTGAGTCTGGATTACTGGTAGGATTAAAACATCAGACACTGAAGGGACAAAAATGGGGACTGGTTGTAGGGAGAAGAAAGGTAATTTTTAAAAAATTACTTTTGAAAAGCCATGAGGACATCTGAACAGAAATGCCTGGTAGGCATAGGAGATTTAGAGCTATAGCTCAGGAGCAAGGTGAGTCTGCAAATGTAACAGCACAGAAATTTTGACATTCATATTTGGGTACAGATGTCTCCAGAAATCAAGACATCTTTGGTGTTCCTGTTTTCAAAAACAAAATTTGGTCCTCTATACAGGATCTCTTAAAAATAATTTTTAAGACACATTCTATTACATCTAGAAGATAGGTGCCCACTCTTTCCTTTTCAAAGACAAGACAGTGAAGAGAGGTAAAAAGATTCTCCCAAAGTCAGAGCTGAGTATCAGAGCAAGGATTTGAACATTGGTGTTCTCATTCATTTCTATTAACCCAGGTTGCCACACCTTTAAAGTGAGAGTAATGATGATAGCTACCTCACCAGTGTATAATTTATTATAAATTCTTTTAAAGTATCCTCTTCAATGGATTGTTGTTAGAGAAAAGGTTGGAGCAGATCAAACAAAAAACTGCTGAGAAATTCTAGCAGGTAGGCAGTAGGCTTCAGTGATGAAGGTACACAGGTCAAGATTCTTAATTTCAAAGGATTCAAACTGACTCTGGCCGAGTGAATCAACAAGAAATTTGTTGGCTGGGCATTGAGTGGCTCCCAGACTTAGCAGGAAGGCTGGGGAGCCTGGTTTGGGCAATGGGCAGGAGCTAGGGAAGCTGAGTCGCCACGTTCACAGCCACAATCTCAATAATTTCTTATACTTACCTACAACCCCAAGAAGGGTTTTTGTCATTGTTTGGTATTTTTTTGTTTTGTTTTTTTGGTTTGTTTGTTTTAAGGAAGTTGTCTAGATAGTGGCCATAGCAGGGAGGAACATATAAAGATTAGGTGAAAGAGTGAGAGAGGGAAGAAAATGAGGTCATATGCGAAAGGACGGACATAAGACATACTAGAAACTTCTGTCATCAATGTCCTAAGATTGTGATGTGAGAACCAGGCCAGAGAGTGACTGTGTTCATTCTCCACATCCCTCACTCCCCAATTTTCAATGAAAAGTTCACCTAGTTTCATGAACATTTGTGTCTATGTCTCACTCACTTTGGCCTCATCTTTGTCTTTCTCGGTTTTTGTCTTTCTTAGTTTCTTTGTCAGGCTTTCCCTCAGGGGACTTTTTCATGCTTCATCAGCTCAATATTTCATCCTTGGGCTGGCCCATGTTTCTCTGAAAGGCTGGCAGCTCCATCTGAGAATGCAGGGGCCAATTGACCCCGTATACCTCTAAGCTCTGATACTTTGGCCGCCTGATACGAAGAGCCAATTCACTAGAAAAGACCTTGATGCTGGGAAGGATTGAGGGCAGGAGGAGAAGGAGGTGGCAGAGGATGAGATGGTTGGATAGCATCACTGACTCAATGGACTTGAGTTTGAGCAAACTCTAGGAGATAGTGAAGGACGAGGAAGCCAGGCATTCTGCAGTTCATGAGGTCACCGAGTCTTAACGACCTAACAGCACCACCTCTGAATCACCACTAGATGGCAGCATCTGGGAAGTTTGCTAACCTGGCCTGGATCTTCACAAGTGCCTGACTGCTGAGTGGTGGCGCGTTTTACTCGGTTATTCTGCTTTTACACTCCTACAACCAGTGGCTAACAAAAGGCACCAGATCTAGTAGGATTCCTTTGTCCACACAGAAGAAAATTCATGTTTTTAAGACAGGGCTGGAAAAGCCTGTTCCTTAAGCTGGTGTTTTCCCCCACCTCCATTCCCACACAGTTCCTACTGCAAACCTTCTGTAGATATCCTTTTTTAAAAAAAAATTATTTATTTGTAATTGATTGATGATTGGTTTACAATATTGGTTTGATTTCTGTCACACATCGACATGAATTGACTAAGGATGGTACTGATGAATCTTTTTGCAGAGCAGCGATGGAGACGCAGTCGTAGAAAAGAGGCTTATGGACAAGGGTTGGGGAGGAGAGGAAGGAGAGGGTGAGATGAATGGAGAAAATAGCATGGAAGCATATACACTACCATGTGTAAAATAGAGAGCCAATGGGAATTTGGTGTATGACTCAGGGAACGCAAACAGGACTCTGTAATAACCTAGAGGGGTTGGAATGGGTGGGAGGTGGGAGGGAGATTCAAGAGGGAGGAGACATATGTACACCTAGATATCCTTTTTTTTTTCCATTTATTTTTATTAGTTGGAGCCTAATTACATGTAAATCCATGGCTGATTCATGTCAATGTAGATATCCTTTTATTACCTCTTTAGCTGTTGTTTGCTGTTTGGTTTGGTTTTGTAGGCAGACTTATTTCCCCTTCCCTACCCAGCCTGATCATCAAGTTAGGTTAATCTCCTTTCCTCCCTTTGAGCATGGACTTGAGCATAGAATCTTGTTCTATCAAAGCCTTGAGGGCTCTCATAATTGAGTCTAAACCCACCATTTGAAAACAGGGAACCTGAGGCATATAAAGGAGCAGGAACTTGTTCAAGGTGATATAAAGAATTCAAGCAGTCATATGGGTCAGAGTCTCTTGACATACTTAAAAAAATCAATATAACAAACATAAATTCATTTTGATCCATAAATTGTGCCAGCACAGCTAGATGTCTGGAAAGAGGACAGAGGCAAGAGATGTAAGACGTGACATCTGTCCTCCAGGCACTTAGAATCTAGTCTGGAAGCCACACTGATATACAATAAAAAGGAGATATTGCTTTTGAGATAAGGTGGTATGAGAAAACTGCTAATGTGGGTGACTGGCTCAGGGATTCAGAGAAGAGAGAGCTCTAAGGGGAAACAAAGCCATGGGGGGAGGGGAAGGGGTGGAGAATTAGGTGAAGCTTGGAGATGAGAAATTCAACAACTATAATTATTCAGAAGTCAAGCCCTAGACTGACGTAAGCAGAAGGTGATGCTCAAAGAGAAGTGAGAGATAAGGCTAGTGGTGGGTTGGGATGGTACTGTTCGGACTTTTAAATGTCTAATTTGAAATTAGTAGGTTAATTTCCTACTGGGCTTCCCTGGCGGCTCAGAGGTAAAGATTCCGCCTGCCAGTGGAAGAGATGTGAGTTCGATCCATGGGTTAGGAAGATCCCCTGGAGAAGGAAATGACAACCCACTCCAATATTCTTGCCTTGGAAATCCCATGGGCAGAGGAGCCCGGTGGGCTACAGTCTATGGGGTGGCAAAAGACTCGGACATGACTTAGCAACTAAACAGCAACAATTTCCTGCTAATACTGAACAGGAACTTTGAAAGACTTTGAACCTTCAGATTTTCTAACTTCAGTGGGAACTTTCCCCTAGGTTTGAATCCCCAGAAGTAGCTTCTTCACTTTGCCCTGCTTTCCTGCACTAGTCTCGGTGTCTCAGTGATGAAGTTGAGCTGAAAAATTACTGGTGTTTGTTTCCATTATACCTGTTTCCTAGAGACATAAGCAAGAGTAATGTGGGCATTCTCTGGCTCTCAGCCCCATTTACTTCATTTCCATTCCCTACCCACTCATAGGAGTCTGAGCAACAAGCCTCCGTACAACACAGCTCCCTTTCTCACCAGGGGCCTTCTAGGAGAGCTGGAGAGCTCTTGACAGCTGAGCAACACCTAAAGGAAGTGAGCATGGTTTCATATTAATTCCAAAAGAGGCCTGCAAACAAAAAGGCTCTTTAAAAGCAATCTTAACATAGGAGCAATCAAAGAGCCCTCTGAGATTGTCAAGAATACATCAGGACCCAAGCAGTCTGACCAGCCACGTTTCAAAGCAAAATAAGCTTGCTCTCTCCCCTTCTGAACATTCCCTTCATATCCACAAATGGTTCCGAGTCTGTTTTTCTACCAAGATACAGTAGATATTCCTGTCCCAGCACCCTCCATCTAGTTTTACTCCTGCCATTTGCTGCCTCTCCTTCTCCCTCCCCAGAATGCTATGCCTTCCATCTTGGCTTGTGCTTGGTTCAGGGCCTGGAACATAGTAAGTGCTCAATAAATAGCATTCTCTTTCTTTGGATAGTTCTTACAGATTATCTAGGCACTGGACTCCATGGAGTCACTTCAGGGGTCATTGGGAAAATAGGCCACTTGGGGAACAGGCAGGCTGCAGGCCTCCATGGCTGAATCAACAAAGGGAACTCTATATTTATATGTTAAGTAATAGTTTGGACACTGGATAGGGATTTTGTTTTGGAAGGAAAGAGAATGTTCTCACTAATCTAATGTCTTCAGTTTCTAAATTAGGTCAGTGAGGCTCAGAAACACTTTGAGTAGAATCAGGAAAGCAATCCCACTTATAATTGCAATAAAAAGAATAAAATATTTAGGAATAAACTTAACCAAGGAAGTGAAAGACTGGTACACTATAAATTATAAGACACCAAGGAAGGAAATTAAAGAAGACAGAGAAAAATGAAAAGATATCCAATGTTCATTGATTAGATGACTTAATATTGCTCACACATCTGTACAGTCCTCAGTTATCTAGATTCTATGCAATCCCTAATGAAATCCCAATTGCATTTTTTACACAAACAGAGAAAGTAAAAAAAAAAATTTGTATTGAAACAGAGAAGACTCTGAATAGTTGAAGTGTCTTGGAAAAGGAGAATAAAGCTAGGGATATCACATTTCTTGATTTCTAAATATATTACAAAATAGTATGGTACTGTAATCAAAATAGTATGGTACTGGCATCAAAACAGACATATAGATCAAGGGAAGAGAATAGAGAGCCCAGAAATAAATCCCCACATTTATGGTCAACTGGTGTTTGACAAGGTGATGAGAACATACAATGAGGAAAGGAAGGTCTTTCCAATAAATGGTCTTGGGAAAACTGGATAAACACATAAAAAATCAAAATGAATTAAAGATTTAGACAGAAGACCTGAAAATGTAAAACTGCCAAAAGAATAACACAGGGGAAATGCTTCTTGACATTGATATTTGCAATGATTTTTTTAGATATGACACAAAAAGCAAAAGCAGCAAAAGCAAAAATAGACAAGTAGGACTGCATCAAACCTAAAAGCTTCTACACAGCAAAGGAGATAGTTGACAGAGTGAAAAGGCAGCCTATAGAATAAGAGACAGTATTCACTAACCATATATCTAATAAGTAGTTAATATACAAGATATATAAGGAACTACTACACCTCAATAGCAAAAACATAAATAATCCAATTTAAAAATGGATGAAGGAATCGAACAGACAGTTCTGTGATGAAGACATACAAATGGCCAACAGACATAGGAAAAGATTTGCAGCGTTACTTATTTATCAGAGAAATGCAAATCACAATGACAATGGAATATCACCTCACATCTGTTAAAATGAGTATTATCAAAAAGACAGAGAAAAAAAGAAAGAAAAAAAAAAGACAGAGGATAGCAAGAGTCAGCAAGGATGTGAAGAAAGGAGAGTCCTTGTACACTTTTGGTGTGAATGTAAATTGGTATTCCCATACAGGAAACAATATGGAGATTACTCGAAAAACTAAAACCAGAGCTACCATATGACCCAGCAATCCCACTTCTGGGTATCAGTTCAGTTCAGTTCAATCGCTTAGTCATGTCCGTCTCCTTGTGACCCCATGGACTGCAGCACGCCAGGCCTCCCTGTCCATCACCAACTCCCAGAACTTACTCAAACTCATGTCCATTGAGTCGGTGATGCCATCCAACCATCTCATCCTCTGTCGTCCCCTTCTCCTCCTGTCTTCAATCTTTCCCAGCATCAGGGTCTTTTCCAATGAGTCAGTTCTTCACATCAGGTGGCCAGAGTACTGGAGTTTCAGCTTGAGCATCAGTCCTTCCAATGAATATTCAGGACTGATTTCCTTTAGGATGGACTGGTTTGATCTCTTTGCAGTCCTAGGGACTCTCAAGAGTCTTCTCCAACACCACAGTTCAAAAGCATCAATTCTTCGGGACTTAGCTTTCTTTATAGTTCAACTCTCACATCCATACATGACTACTGGAAAAACCGTAGCCTTGACTAGATGGAGCTTTGTTGGCAAAGTAATGTCTCTGCTTTTTAATATGTTGTCTAGGGGGTTTGATTTTGGTCATACTTGAATGGTCTAGTGGTTTTCCCTACTTTCTTCAATTTAAGTCTGAATTTGGCAAAAAGGAGTTCATGGTCTGTACCACAGTCATCTCCCAGTCTTGTTTTTGCTGACTGTATAGAACTTCTCCATCTTTGGCTACAAAGAATATAGTCAATCTGTTTTCGGTATTGACCATCTAGTGATGTCCATGTGTAGAGTCTTCTCTTGTGTTGTTGGAAGAGGGTGTTTGCTATGACCAGCGTGTTCTCTTGGCAAAACTCTATTAGCCTTTATTCTCCTTCATTCTGTACTCCTAGGCCAAATTTGCCTGTTACTCCAGATGTTTCTTGATTCTTAATTTTGCATTCTAGTCCCCTATATGAGAAGGACATCTTTTTTGGGTGTTAGTTCTAGAAGGTCTTATAGGTCTTTGTAGAACCATTCAGCTTCAGCTTCTTCAGCATTACTGGCCGGGGCATAGACTTGGATTACTGTGATATTGAATGATTTGCCTTGGAAACGAATAGAGATCATTCTGTCGTTTTTTAGGTTGCATCCAAGTACTGCATTTCAAACTCTTTTGTTGACTATGATGGCTCCATTTCTTCTAAGGGATTCTTGCCCACAGTAGTAGATATAATGGTCATCTGAGTTAAATTCACCCATTCCAGTCCATTTTCATTCACTGTTTACTGAAATGTCGATGTTCACTCTTGCCATCTCCTGCTTGACCACTTCCAATTTGCCTTGATTCATGGACCTAACTTTCCAGATTCCTATGCAATATTGCTCTTTACAGCATTGGACTTTACTTCCATCACCAGTCACATCCACAACTGGGTATTGTTTTTGCTTTGGCTCCGTCTCTTCATTCTTTCTGGAGTTATTTCTCCACTGACCTCCAGTAGCATATTGGGCACCTACTGACCTGGGGAGTTCATCTTTCAATGTCCTATCTTTTTGCCTTTTCATACATGCAGAGAAATGAAATCTGTATCTCAAAGAGATACCTGCATCCTCATGTTCATTGCAGCATTTTTCACAAGATGTGGGAACAACCCAAATGTCTGTTAATAAGTGAATAAAGAAAATTTGATATAATTATACAATGGAAAATTATTCAGCCATAAAAATAAAGGAAGTTTCTGCTATTTGTGACAATGTGGGTAAAACTAGAGATACAACACTAAGTGAAGTAAGCCAGACACAGAAAGCCCAAAAGTGCATGATTTCATTTATATCTAGAATCTAAAAGAGTCAAACTCTTAGAAGCAGAAAGTAAAATGATAGTTGTCAGAGGCTAGGGGGAGATGAAAATGGTGAGATATTGGTCAAGGAGTACAGTTTCAGTTAGGCAAGATGGATTAGCTCTGGAGATCTTATGTACAGCAATGTGAATAGAGTTAATAATCCTCTATTGCGTACTTGAAATATACTAATTGGGTAGATCTTAAGTGTTCTCACCAAGATAAAAAGGAAGGGGGGAAATGGTAACTATGTGAGGTCATGTGTATGTTAGGTTGATTGTGGTGATCATTTAACAGAGTATACATATATGAAAATGTAAGTTGTACATCTTAAATGTATACAATTCATATTTATCAATTATGCCTCAAAAAAAGATTAAAAAAGAGGAATTCCAGAGAATCTCTATTTTGTTTTACCACTGGCTTTTAAACTAAGAGCCTAAGAGTTCTCTGGTGGCCTAGGGGTTGGGATTCTGGGCTTTCACTGCCAGGGCCAGGTTCAATCCCTGGTTTGGAAACTGAGATCCCAGACAATCCTTGCAGCATGGCCAAATAAATAAGTAAACCAAGTGAGAGACTTATAGTCCCCAGGGCTCAATGGAAATGCCTTAGGCCTCACCAAAAGAATGATTCTGTACTCTTCCTCTCCCTCCCATCCATACAGCTTCACTTTTGCCTGTTTTCTACAGTGTAATTCTGCATAGAGTTAATTTAAACAAAGGCTAAACCTGACTGCTGCTGCTAAGTCACTTCAGTCGTGTCCGACTCTGTGCAACCCCATAGACGGCAGCCCACCAGGCTCCCCCATCCCTGGGATTCTCCAGGCAAGGATACTGGAGTGGGTTGCCATTTCCTTCAATGCATGAAAGTGAAAAGTGAAAGTGAAGTTGCTCAGTCATGTCCGACTCTTAGCAACCCCATGGACTGCAGCCTACCAGGCTCCTCCGTCCATGGGATTTTCCAGGCAAGAGTACTGGAGTGGGGTGCCATTGCCTTCTCTGAAACCTGACTACTCCTGCCCATCAATCAACTTAGACCTAAATACCAAAGAGAGAAATATCTTGACATCAAAATGAAAAGTACATTTCCAAATCAGGGCGCAGACTCCAAGAGACCACCCCAGAGATGATTTCACAGACTGATTAACCAGTCCAATGGATCTGAGATAGGTGGCAGAAAAAAGGTTCAGCAACTAAAAATAAAGAAGTTATACTGGTGCCATGGCTTTATCTGGGAGGCAAATAGGATACAAATCTAAATGAGGAAGCAAGGGAAATGGGTAGAGGGATATTAAGCTAGTCGAGAATGACATTCTTGGGCCTGAGAAACTTGGGATAGCCTCTGTCTGAAAATAAGCCAACCGAGGCTGTCATGGGCAAGGTCACGGGTAGCAAGTTCACGATGCCCTTAATGTTCCTGCTTTGCACGTACTTGCTAGCACTCAACCCTTCCAGTCTTACCTTTCCTCCTCTTCTTTGTCAGTAAAATTCTCTGCCCTGTTTGCCTCAGGAGATTGAGGGAGGCTCAGATAAGAGACTGGATATAAAAGAGCTAAGGATATTTTTGAAGGCTCTGCAAATGGTAACTACTATTATGGCTTCCCTCATAGCTCAGTTGGTAAAGAATCTGCCTGAAATGTGGGAGATCTGGGTTTGATCCCTGGGTTGGGAAGATCCACTGGAGAAGGGAAAGGCTGCCCACCGCAGTATTCTGGCCTGGAGAATTCCATGGACTGTATAGTCTATGGGGTCGCAGAGAGTCAGACATGACTGAACAACTTTCATTTTCACTTTCATTATGGTCCAAGTGTTCCGTTCTTCAGCTTGGTTTTTTTTGGGGGGGGGTGGTGAGGATTGTTTGCTTTTTTTTCCCACTTGGTTTTAAAGTTGATGTATGGGTGTAACTTGAATGTCTGAGAAGCGTTGCCTGCTCTAGACCCATCATATCCCCCAGTCTGAAGTCCCTAATTGGGTCATTCATCAGCTGGTGTTAACACCATATTGTGAATGAGCTTAGCACACAGCTGGGTACTGGGAGGTGGCCCGGCTCAGCAGTGGGAGGAGATGCTGCCTAGAGAGATACCCTCTCTGGAGAATGTTTAAGATCTGGCATCAGGGACAGAATCACCAATGTTCTCAAACAAAGATATTTGTTTTATATATATATATATGTGTGTGTGTGTGTGTGTGTGTGTATACACACAAACACTTATAACAAAATAAGAAAGACAAAGGGCTTCCCAGATGGCTCAGTGGTAAATAAAGAGCTACCTGATAATGTAGGAGACACAAGAGATGCGGGTTTGATCCCTGGGTTGGGAAGATCCCTTGGAGAAGGAAATGGCCACCCACTCCAGTATTCTTGCCTAGAAAATCCTGTGAACAGAGGAACCTGGCAGGCTATGTCCCTGGGATAAATTGGTCACATGGTCGTAGCTGATATTTATAGCAACCTTCTACTATTCATTCTATATTATTTTTGCCTTCAGCAAGCTCTTCAGCTGGTCATTATCTTTACCTTATAGGGTGATCCAAATTCCTCATTCTTGAAGAGTCTAGGCCATTATTAGTCCTATCTGGATTGAGTATTGTAGTTTTGCATTGACTTTAACCACAGGTCACAGTGATATTACCAGAAACTCTAAGGAATCTCATATATTCCAGACACAATCTTCCTTGCCTCCATTGTGGAGGAGTAGTCCAATTTCCCCTAGGTAGTCAGGAACCCCAACGAGTTCAGTAACTCTCTTCTTTGCTTAGGAGTCAGAGGCACAAGGACCCCAGAGTGGCTATAGTGCTCCAGCTGTCCAGCTTGGGAATAGTGGTTGTAGATCATGCAGAACCATTTGTAACCCAGAAGGGCCTTTTATTCCCCTTGTCAACTGATGATAAGGAACTCCAATGAGGCCATAGGTATAGACTGTGACAAGGAAGGTACTGAAAGCAGGATTGAGGACTGTGGGCATTTGGGCCACTTCTTTATGTAACTTACTTGTGCTTTCAGGGCCTGCTTGGGCCCGGTCATGAAGATGTCACTTCCATTTGATGATAGAGTGCCGTTGTGCATGCCCAACTTTATGGCTTGGTGGACCAGATCGCCTGGTCCATGATGGGCAACTCAGGTCACATGGTAACTTGGTGGCCATAGTTAAGCATTCAGTCTTTCCAAAGGCCCAATAGTGCCAAGAGCTGTTTCTCAGAAGGAGAGTGGTTATCTGCAGAAGACAGCAGGGCTTTGCTCCAGAATACCAAGGGTCTGTGCTGTCATTCACCTATGGTGGTTTGCCAAAGGCTCCAAACATCATCCCTTGTCTGCAGTGATGCTTCCAGCACCTTTGCATAAGCTGGATGCTCTGGCCCACGTGGCAGAGCAACTTGCATAGCAGCCTGGACCCGGTGCAGAGACTTCTCTTGTTCTGCTCTTCATTCAGAGCTAGCCGATTTTCAGGCCACTCAGTAAACAAGTTGCAGTAACACACCCAAATGAGGAATACGTTGCCTCCAAAATCTCAAGAGGCCCACCACCTGTTGGGCCTCTTTTTTGGTTGTGGGAGGGGCCAGATGCAACAGCTTAGCCTTCACTTTAGAAGGGATATCTTGACACCCTCCAAACCCCTGGAACCTTAGATATTTCACTGATATAGAAGACCCCAGAATTTTTGTTGGATTTTTTTTCCCCACTCTGTAACAAGATGTCACTCCACGGTCTTTCCACTCACATAGTGTCCAATCTGCTGCCATCTATTTCTTTGTTCTTCAACATAACATGCCTTTATTCTCTGGCTCCTTTTAAGATTTCCTCTTTATTACTGGTTTCGAGCAATTCAATTATGATGTGCCTCACTCTTGTTTTCTTCATACTTCATGTGCTTGGAGTTCATTGAGCTTCTTGGTTCTATGGGTTTACCATTGTCTTCAAATTTAGAAATGTTTCAACTGTTAGTTTTTGAAATATTTTTCTGCTCCCCACCTCCCCACCAAGGAGGGGAGATTACATTGTATATGAAGGCCACTTGCTGCAACCTCAACGTTGATGCTCTGTTAATAAATTTTTTCCCTCTCTCTGTGTTTCATTTTGAATAGCTTCTACTGTTAGGTATTCATGTTTGCTCATCTCTTCTGCATTGTATGTGCTTTGTACTTAGTTGCCCAGTTGTGTCAGACTCTTTGCAACCCTGTGGGCTGTAGCCCACCAGGCTCCTCTGTCCATACGATTCCCCAGGCAAGAGTACTAGAGTGGGTTGCCATTTCCTCCTCCAGGGGATCTTCCCAACCCAGGGATTGAACCTGTGTTTCTCACATCTCCTACATTGGTAGGCAGGTTCTTTACCACTAGCGTACTCTGCCATTAATCCCAAACCACTGTGTTTTTCATCTTGGACATTGTCATTTCCATTTTTAGAAGTGCAGTTTGGTTCTTTTTATATCTTCCATGTCTCTACTTATGAAACATAGTTATAATAACTATTTTAATGCCCTTTCCTGCTAATTCTAACATAGTTATTCTCCTCACCATGGGCCATGTTTTCCTGCCTCTTTACATGTCTGGTAATCTTTGATTGGATGCCAGCCATTATGATTTCTACCTCATTGCATTCAAGGTAATTTTGCATTCTTATAGTATGGACTTTTGTTGTGGGATAAAGTTAAGTTATTTGGAAACAAGTTGCTCCTTTCACGGGCTAGCCTTTACGGTTTGTTAGGAGAGTCTAAAACAGTGTGTAGTCTTAGGGCTAATTGTTCCCCACAGTTGAGGCAAGGCCTTCCTGAGTGCTCTACCCAATGCCCTGGAATTTGGAGATTTTCCAATCTGACCGGTTGGGAACAGGTATTCTGCAGGCCCTGTGGGAGTGCTCAGCACTGTTACTCCGGATCCTTGTGGGGGCACTTTCCCCAGCATCAGCTAGTTGCCTCACATGCACTGTTCAGTATTCTGCTGAACACTGTTGAGAAACCCTTTGTAAATGTTGACCATTCACTCTCTGTGCAACCCTCTCTTCTCTGGTCCTCTGTTCTGAGAACCCTAGCCTCCTTGCTGTCCCCATATTATCAGCTCCATCTTCTTAACTCAGGGAGTCTATCACCCCTTCCTGTTACGTGGCCTGGAAGCTCTAACTAGTAAAATGGGGCAACCTTAGGGTTCACTTCATTTATTTCCGATAGCTCAGGGATTACTCTTCATTTCCTGATGTCCAGTGTCTTGAAGAGTGTTATTTCATATATTTTAATCTAATTGTTTTGGTAATTTAAGGTGAGCGGGTTCCTATTACTCATCATAACCAGAAGCAGAAGTCCATCTTCAAGGAAAAGTCTTTTAACCATCTCACAGCTCTTCATTCATGCTGCCGGTGATCTTCCTCTTGACTTTGTCCCAGATGTTTCATCTAGTTGCAGACCCCTCTGTATCCATGGGCTACATTCAGGACACACACAGAATAGAGGCCCCATGTCTCTTCACAAAAGGACATATTGTGCCTCTTCATCTCCACCCTGATGAAAACTGTCCTTGTCTCTTCAAATTGGTAAACTCACATCTCACTTGGCTATAGACTCTGACAGTTTTCTCAGAATGAAGTTTGGTGCATTCACGCCACTCCCCCTCCACCCCCACCCCACCAATTCCCTTGATTTTCCTAGTTTTCTTCCTTTAGATGTCAGGGGGATTCCATTAGATGCAGTCATGTCAGGGCTCCTAAAACTCTGCTCCAACACCACCCAATCCTGGGTGGGAAGGATGATGAAAGGGAAGTTGGTCTTAACTGACTCAATGTAAACTATTTTACTTTTGCAAATCTTACAGAAATATGACCAGTGCTAAGGCCATTCCCAGGGTCTTGGAAGGAATCTGCACATGAGGGGCCCTGAAGATTTAAGGTTTCTTAACTACATGGTAAATACATCTCTGCATGCATCAGCTTGACATTCTGCCTTAATTCATATGCTGGAATCTTCCTTTTAGGGCCCATCTCTGTCTCTCCACTGACTTCTTGCCAAGCAACTGATCTCTGCATTTGAACTTTGTCTTAGTAATTTATTTTGGCCACTCAACTACCTGCTTTCCAAAATACACAAATAAGGTCATCTGCTCTTGATTAAGTTTTGAAAAATAATATGTACAAATATGAGATGCCCTAAGATAATTTTCAAGGAGAGAGTGATACATGTCTATGAAAACTTTTGTCTCTACCTACCCATCCTCATGGTGGTTATGGTGGGCAAATATGGAACTTGGCTCTTGAGAGGATGATAGGATAAATTCAAGCAAAAAAGTCTTAGAAGTGAATACAAGACTAAAGAACAGAATAGACCAATGTGAATGGCATGACAAGGGTGATAAATGAAGGATAGAGTCCAGATTGAGGGATCAGGAAGAAACTGAATCTCAGTAGACACATATCAGGAGCAAGCACATTTTCTTGGACACCAGTCAGTGTTCATAGTTCATTTTTATGGGCCAATGGCTGTGTGGTAGCCTCTTGGGGTTATTGAGTCCATTAATATCAAGAACTAGTCAATTCATATAAACAAAACCCTACATATCCCAAATCTCCCCCATCCATGAGAAGTGAACATTATTACTCCTTGGCTCTACATTTTAATCACATCTGTAGAATGAACTTTAAGCAAAGTAAAAACAGGAACTCTTATTTCATCAGCAACTAGGAATGACTAGCACAGAGTAAAAGTTTAGTGACTATATGTTAAAGCAAATTTATTACTCTGTATTATTCTGATCAGTACATTCCTATGTCTCCCAACTGACGGGGGCCATTCTTATTTATTTTTCTACCCTTGATGTCTAGCACTATGCCTGGAATTTTGTACATTCTTGATAAATGATTTCTGGATGAATGGGAAACCTTGAAAATGCAGTGCAATGCTTTGTGAATTACAAGGTGACAACTGGTGGAGTGTTTAATGCTCCTCCAAGAAACTAACCTAAAAACGTCCCCTCTATCTCCTGAGAAGGTAGGCTTGGTTTAAATAATAGGAGGGAGTATGGGATAAGCTGAACCAGAGTTTCAGGTTTACCTTCCTCACCATAGCTCATGTGCCCAAAGGGAGCGGAGCCTATCCTATAGTTAGCTGTTGTCACCTCCAAGTTCATTAATCTTTTCTTTTGCAGCGTATAGTCAGACATCAGGCCCATTCAGTGAACTTTTCACTTCAGATATTGTATTTTTTTCATTATGGAAATAGTTCTGGTTTTTCTTTATATCTTCCATTTCTCTCCTCTTTGAGTTCATGTTTTCCTTTTATTTTTTACAATGAAATGCATTTATAATGATAACGTTGATATTTATAATATCCTGTAAAAAGCCCTTGTCTCCTGATTCTATCATCCCTGAAAGTGCTGAATCTGTTTATATAGACTGATTTTTCTTCTGGATATGGGTCACATTTTTCTGCATTTTTTATGTTAGTAATTTCTTATTGATTCTTAGACATTGTGAATAATACATTGTTGAGGGTCTGGATTTTGTTGCACTCTTGGAGAGTGTTGAAATTTACCCTGGCAGGAAGTCAAGTTACTTGTGGATCATCTTGATCCTTTCAAGAATTTCTTTTAAGTTTTGTTCAGGTGAGTCTAGCATAACCTCTAAGCTAGAAGTAATTTAGCCCACTACAAAGGCATGGCCCTTCATTCTTTTTTTTTTGCAGGGTAGTTAATTTACAATTTTGTGTTAATTTCCGGTATACAGCAAAATAATTCAGTTATATATTCTCTTTCACAGCCTTTTCCGTTATAGGTTATTATCAGATATTGAATATAGTTCCCTGTGCTATACAGTAAATCCTTGTTATTTATTTATTGCATATGTAGTAGTGTGTGTCTGTTAATCCCAAACTCCGATTTATCCCCCTGCCTTCCCCCTTTGGTAAGCATAAGTTTGGTTTCTATGTCTGAGTCTGTTTCTGTTTTGTAAACAAGTACATTTGTATAATATTTTAGGTTCCACATATAAGTGATATTGTATATTTGTCTTGCTCTGACTTACTTCACTTAGGATGATAATCTCTATATATCACATCTTCTTTATCCAGTCATCTCTTGATGGGCACTTGGGTTGTTTCTATGTTTTGGCTGTTGTAAACAGTGCTGCTATGAACACTGGGGATGCATGTATCTTTTCTAATTAGAGTTTTCTCCAGATATATGCACAGGAGTGAGACTGTTGGGTCACATGGTAGCTCTATTTTTAATTTTTAAAGAAAACTCCATACAGTTCTCCATAGTGGCTATACCAATATTCCCACCAATAGTGTAGGAGGGTTGCTTTTTCTCTACACCCTCTCTAGTATTTATTGTTTGTAGATTTTTTGATGATGGCCATTCTGACTGGTGTGACACCTCATTGTAGTTTTGACTTACATTTCTCTAATAACTGGTGATGTTGAGCATCTTTTCATGTGCTTATTGGCCATCTGTATGTCTTCTTTGGAAAACTGTCTATATAAGTCTTCTGCCCATTTTTTGATTGGATTTTTTTCTTTTTATATATGCTGTATGCGTGTGCATGATCAGTCGCTCAGTCATGTCTGATTCTTTGAGACCCTATGGACTGTAGCCCACCAGGTTCCTCTGTCCATGGGATTTCTCGGGCAAGAATACTGGAGTGAGTTGCCATTCCCTTCCCCAGGCTGTATGAGGTGTTTGTATGTTTTGGAAATTAAGCTCTTGTAGGTCACATTGTTTTCAAATATTTTCTCCCAGTCTATAGATTGTGGTTTTGTTTTGTTGATGGTTTCCTTTGCTGTGCAAAAGCTTCTAAGTTCAATTAAGTACCATTTGTTTATTTGTGCTTTTATTTATGTTGCTTTGGGAGACTGACCTAAGAAAACATTGCTATGATTTATGTCAGAGGATGTTTTGCCAATGTTCTCTTCTAGGAGTTTTATGGTGTCACGTCTTGCATTTAAAGCTTTAAGCCATTTTGAGCTTCTTTTTGTGTGTGGTGTGAGGGACCCTTTCATTCTGCTCTGAGTGTTGAATATGGCTTCTCTACTTTGGTCAGAATTTAAATGTCCCCTAGCCAGTGTTAGTTTTGAGAATTATTCAGATTATAGATCCCCAGTAGTTTTTCCTTGCCTGGCCTTGTGGAATTTTACCATATGCATGTCAGCTTCATATTCGGCAAAAAGACTCAAGGGGATCCCAAGCAGTTTTCTGGGCTGTTTTCTCTGCACAGCTCCCTCTTCCCTGGTTTTCTGTTCCATAAATTCCAACTATTTCATCCTCAGTGAACTCTAATCTTTGTCTTCTTAGCTTAGCAAACAAGATTGCTGTGTTCTGCTTTGAGGTTCCCCTCCCTGAGCTAATCGTCTGGAAAGTACATCTAGTCAGAGGGCTGAGACAATCACCTGGCCTACCTTATTTATTTCTCACGTCTAAGGAATCTAGTTCTGTAATTTTTGTTGCCCAGTGTTGGACAACAGGTGTTTATATATTTTGTCCAGTTTTACAATTATTTATGCTGCTGCTAAGTCGCTTCAGTCGTGTCTGACTCTGTGAGACCCCATAGACAGCAGCCCACCAGGCTCCGCCGTCCCTGGGATTCTCCAGGCAAGAACACTGGAGTGGGTTGCCATTTCCTTCTCCAATGCATGAAAGTGAAAAGTGAAAGTGAAGTTGCTCAGTCGTGTCCGACTCTTCGTGACCCCGTGGGCTGCAGTCCACCAGGCGCCTCCGTCCATGGGATTTTCCAGGCAAGAGTACTGGAGTGGGTTGCCATTGCCTTCTCCGTATATAGTCACTAGCAGTCACAATTATTTATGCAGGTGGTCAAATCTACTGCCATTTTCTCTGTCATGGCCAAAAGGATTTCTGTCACCTTCATAATCCATTGATCTACAGATGTATACTCAACATCTTCTGTATTCCAATCCTGTGTAAATTCCAACTTATATATAGAAGAGAAGTAAAACAGCATCCCTGACTTCAAGGAGCTTACAAATCAGCCAAAGGGAAAAGATAAACAGGTATGAAGTCACTGTTCCCTTTACTTGAAATGTCCTTGCGGTCTGCCTTTGTGCCTGGCCAGTTATCTACTCATCTAGCTCAAAGGCGGCTTCCTGAATGAGGCCATTCCTTGGGTAAAAACAACAGTGCTTTCCTTTGAACCTAACACTATCCTACAGGTATTGTATCTTTGCTCTTTAAAAACTTTCTTATATTTCTTTGTTTACATGTTTGTCTTTCTCACTAAACTGTGAACTCCTTTAAAACAAAGGCCATCCTGAGGATTGGGATAGGGAATACATGTAAATCCATGGCTAATTCATGTCAATGTATGACAAAAACCACTACAATATTGTAAAGTAATTAGCCTCCAACTAATAAAAATAAATGAAAAAAAAAGAAAATAAGGGAAAAAAAAAACAAAAACAAAGGCCATGTATTTTCCCCAGTACCCAGAAGAGGTGGAGCATGGAATAGACATGGAAAAGTGAAAGTTGCTCAGTAGTGTCTGACTGTTTGCAGTCCCATGAACTCTATAGTCCATGGAATTCTCTAGGCCAGAATACTGGAGTGGATAGCTGTTCCCTTCTCCAAGGGTTCTTCCCAACCCAGGGATCAAACCCAGGTCTCCCGCATTGCAGGTGGATTCTTTACCAGCTGAGCTATCAGGGAAGCCTGGAATAGATATGCAAGGCAATTGACGCTAGTTTAACATAGGAATTAGTGAGTGAATATTTGGATGTGATCTAATTAATTAATGCATAATATAATCATATTCTACTGCTAATTTAATTAATCTAATAATATTCTACTGCATAATCAGATGCTAAACAGAGTGGTACTCACTCTTAGGCAATAAAAATTGAACAAAAAGAGACCGCAAGGCATTAGGAAAATCAGGAAAGTCTTTGGAAATAAAATGATCTTGAGTTGGTGTGGTTGGCAGAATGGTGGTCTCTCCCAAAGAGGTCCATGACCTAATCCTCATAATCTGGGCAAAAAGGGCTCTGTGGATATGATTAAGTTAAGCACCTTGACACAATGAGATGATCCTGGATGACTGAAGTAGGTCCAATGCAATTATAAGAGTTCTGAAGAGTCACAGAAGGAGATGTGAAGAGGAAAGAAAACAACAACAGAGTCACACAGTATAACAAAAGACTGGATCTGCCACTGCTGGTGTTGAAGAAAGAGGAATAGAGCCACTAGTCGAGGAATTTCAGAAGGGAAGCTTCTGGAAGCTAGAAAAAACAAGAAGACTTTCTCCCTAGAGCCTCCAAAAGGAACAGTCCTGCTAGCACCTTGATTTTTGCTCAGCGTGACCCATTCGGTACTTCTGACCTCCAGAGCTGTAAGATAATAAATCTGTCTTGTAGAAGCCACCAAGTGGTAATTTGTTAGAGAAGCAATAGGAAACTAATAAAATTAGACATACAGGGTTAAAATGAATTTATTTGGGCCTACAAAGGAATCTGGGCTGATGCAAGAATCAGAGACATTTGATGAAGATCCATGAGATTATCAGAGCAGAGGTTAGCAACTTAAACGGAAGGCTTCTGAACAACTGGAAATGAAAACATAGCTAGAACTGCTCTCCAAAAGTCATGCAGAAGTCAGGCATTTCCATCCACGTGCAGAGATTTCACAGATGGCAAGAATAACTATTTTATTTCACTCTCTCTTTGGGGGGAGTTTTCTGAATCCGTTTACAAAGATGGATTTCCTTGCAACCAGTCTTCTCAAAGAAGTGTGCCGATGGAATATTCATACATGGAATTGTTCATTTTCTGCCCAAATATTGATGAGCCACTAAATGTTTCCACTTTGGAGACATGGTCCCTGCCCTTTAGGAAACCATGTGTAGAGGAAAAGATAGTTAAGTTTAACATAAGTACAGTGAGGAAGGATTCTTTTGCTCCTTAGCTCTCATCATTTCTGCTCCTCTGTTCTAGTGGAGAAAGTGCTTTTAGTTATAATTTATAATGATGCATCAAAGTCTTGCCATTAAAGATAGTTCAGCATTGCAAGAAGAAAGATCTTATGGCTGTCATATGCTAAAGGCTTTGAAAGACCAAAGCCTGCCCCCTAAAGAGACTGTAAGGAGCCATTGGATGGAAGGATCCACTCTCATGCCACCTCCTCAATTTAGAAAGTCCAGCCTCAACTACACTGGAAGCTTCAGACAGTATGAAAAACCTGCAATATACAGCTGGGAAGAGTTGGGGGGAGAAGAGGGAGATTGGGTCTCTCATCACAAATGGACTTTGACTGGACTGAAAGGAAAGCTCATGGATATCATCCTCTAGAATCAGAGTGTGTTTATGATGGGATACTATTTGGGAATGGGCTCCCCTTGCAAGTCATTCCAAGGTGTTGTTAATACATTAAGCAAAATGTGCCAAGTACTATCAGAGAGACAGTGTGACATGGGGATTTCACATCAATGTAATCAAAGAAGTTTCAACCATGATTTCCAACCCACCAAATGTCTCTCCACTAAGAGCTCAGAACCTGAAGTTCTGCCACTGATCCCTAACACATCTGTCTTGAACATTGCTTTCTTCCCACATTATCTATTGGAAAGAGCAAGTCCCCTCAGTCTTAAAGAGTTGGTGGAATGACAGATGAAACTGGTAGTAGGATGGAAGATGCGCCTTTTTGTTCTCATTTGAAAAGGCTCTGCTTTTCATCATGTGTAGCTAGCTCACTGTTTACTGCTGCTGATGTGGTCTTTGCCATTTAAAATTCCCTGAATATGAAGTAAAATGCACATTAAAGTGGAATGCAACTGAATTGCTCTGTGCTAGATTCTGGTCAAGGGAGAGACTGCTGCTCAGGTTTTGGTTCCTTTGAAAGTAAATCTCATACCTTGGGTGACAGACCCTACTATTTTTTATCAAATAGTCAATATGCTTATTCCTCATTCTGTGTGTGTGGGGGTGCGTAATCTTTAAAAAATAGTTTTATCGAGGTATAATTTACATACCATAAAATTCACCACTTTTAAGGTTCAACTGTGAAGTCATCATCACAATCCAGTTTTAGATGGTTTCTTCTTTAAAGATTTTATTTTTTTAGACCCTACTTTTACAAATGCTACAAGATTTTCATTTTGTGTGCTTAGAAAACAGGTCACTGAATAAAGTCAGCTACTCAGAAAAAGTGTAGCCGTGACAGGCACAAAATTGTTACATTACCAGAGCAGCTTTCATTGTCTACCAGGAATAGTGGTCTAGATGCTGGCAGTGGGGGGCTGCTTTTGATGCTTCTAGACTGAACTTTATTCAGATTTTCCCTTCAGATTCCCCTGTCATGTTAATGCAAATCAAGTCCCACTTGCAAATTTCTCTTTCCCTCCTTCTCTTGAGGTGCATATCTTGGGTGGCTTCTCTGGTGGGGTCTATGCCTAAATGCCCCTCTGCACTATTCTTGGGCAGAAGCAGCACAGCAGGGAGTGTAGGAAGCAGCTCACAAGAGACTAGCAAGCGACCCTCAGGTACCCCTACCCCCCAGGCTTCTTCCCCTTTCCACTCTCAGTCACATCAGTCCCAATAGAAGGGAATCAGGCCTGAATTACATGATTAGAACAGTCTGCCATTGGCCAAAGTTGGCACTATCCCTTAGTAACCAGGCAGAAGACAGCCAACAGCAGAGCAGTGGAACCACAGAGGCAAATTAAAGGTACAAAAGTACCTTCAGAAACCCATTGTTTCAGCCCTACTGACCCCAACTCCTCTGACTCAGAGCTTTCTTTGGGGTTAGAGACTTGAGGAGAGTCTTGAGAACAGTTGACGAGATTGGACGTCTATGATCCCAATGACTTCATTTCCTTCCTTTATGCAGTTCCTCTTTATTCCCAAATAGAACCCAAGAAGTAACATCATAAAGAGAAAAAAGCTTTTGTCTGCGATTCAGAAGACTGGGTTCTAATACCTAGGTGAGCCATTATTTAGTTCTGTGGCCTTGAAAGAATATCTTTCAATTCCTCTGCCTCAGTTTCTCCTGTAAAATGAGAAGTGTAGTCTACATTGCAAAGGACCTTGAAATCTCTGACATTCCCAAGAGTCAAAATAAAGCATAAACACATTCGCTCTACCCTGTGTATCTGATCTTGGGCAAATCATTTACCCTCTTTGTACCTCCTTTCTCCATCAAGAATGTGAAAGGCTGGACACTTAAAGCCCTGCCAATCCTGATATTCTATGCAACATTTCCTGAGGGAAGAGCCAGTGCTGACTATCTATGACAGGGAAGTCCTCATTAGGCATTTTGGGAGGAGAAAATTGTCTTGCATCCCAGTGCATATGCTCACGTGTCTGGCATAACTCACTAGGTGGGTCCAGTTTTACAACAGTTGCCTTTTTGCTGGTTTGATTTCTTGTCAGGACAAGCGGGCAATCCATCTGGGGAATGTAATTAAACAAGCAGCTAGAGATTCTAGAGATTCTGGTTCTCCCTGAAGGAGGAAATACTTTTGCTTTGAGAGCAGGGTCCCACCGAGTGCCTCCCAGGAGCTAGTGTTTGTCAGGCATGAGAATCAGCCTTGTGGGGAGGGGACCACCTACATGGTCGCCTCACTACCTCACTGTGAGGAGTGGGGGTCGGGGGTTTCCACTGCATAATACTATCTCCTTAAGTGCTTGTCATCATGCCTCCAAGGCTCCCATTAAAATCTACCCATTTCAGTATTTGCAGATTTCAGTGGGAGGTTGCATACTGGTGTCCTGGAGGCTAACTAGACCCAGCCAACAGAGCTTACTTGGCCAACACAAATTTAAGGAAGATTTGAATTTGAATACTTTTAGGCAGAGAAATGGTTCACCCATGGGCCATATCTTCACCATTCCTTTTTTTTTTTTACTTTTTATTTTATATTGGAGTAAAGCCAATTAACAATGTTGTGATGGTTTCAGGCGCACAGAGGAGGGACTCAACCACACATACACACACGTGTCCATTTTCCCTCAAACCCCGTCTTCCACTCAGGCGGCCACGTAACGTTGAGCAGAGTTCCCTGTGCAATACAGTAGGACCTTGCTTCACCATTCCTTTTGGTATTACAGAGATCTGATAGGTTCCAATCAATGCCTTCCTTGATTCCAAGGAGGATTTGATGTCCTGGAATAACCTGCTTACCTTGCCTCAGCCCTTCCAGAGCGTTTTCATCTGTACCTCTCAGGGCCTCGATGTGGAGCTCTCTGGCCTGGGAGACTGCTGGCTCCTACACCAAGACTCAAGAGGCCTCGGCCCAGCCCAGTCCTGACTGGAAGGGGAGCAGCTGGCAAAATGGCTCCCGGCCACAGGAGCATGTCCCAGGACTGGCCTTTGACTGGAGAGAGAGAGGAAGATGACAAAAAAACACTGGAGAAACATTCCATATTCTGTAGCATTTAAACATCTATTTAACTTCTCAGAACTTGGAAAGAAGCCTTTGGAAATGGCTTTTGGACATAAAGGTCAGATTTTCCTTGGAGTGAGGAGAACTCTTTCAGGTCACGTGCGAAAAGTTTCCTTTCAGTTTACCAATCACTTAACTGTTGAACTTGTTTTTCCAGCTCTGGACCTCCAAGTTCCCTCCAAGTCATCCTGGAGAGACTTGACAGGAGATAAACAGTATGTTATTTAGGCTTGAATCCCTTCCTAAATAAGCCTGTAGCTCACGTCCCACTCTAGAGAGGAAGGTCCATGGGAGTATGCACCGGGGGTGAGACGGGGGCTAGTTGTAGGGAAGTTGCTAATGGAGGAAACATTCTGAGAGCAAAGTAAAATCCTCTCAGCATCAGAAGCTCAACCTCCAGGACCATCAGGGCAGCCCCTGCCCATCTATTTCACTGGCATTTCATCTTTTCCATGGATAAGGCTGAAGAAAACAATGCTATTCCCTAGTAGAGCAGGGCTGTAGAAACACCTGGAAATCTAAAAATGTCTGTCGCCAGGGTTTGGTAGCCATCTCTACCTTCTAGCCCTGCTGCTCTGTCACCAAATTTTCATCTCTAGTTCCCTTTGCTCACCAGAAAAAAATTCAGCGATGTTTAAAGGAGGGAGATAATTGCATAATTCATTGAATAAATTATAATTAAGCTGGTTTCAATTAAAAAGAAAAGTTTGGAGTCTTAAAGTACATCGCTAAACTACCCAGGTAACCTTTCACCGAATCCCTGAATATGTGTTCTCCAGGCTTCCACCTCCAGCCACATTTTCTTAGCACTCTTTGTACCTCAGATACCATATTTCCATAATTTTAAGATGCCATGAAATGTAAGACAACGAGTCAGTAACAGCTTTACAAAACTTCACTGTAAGATTCATGATTATTTCAGAAGTACTAAAAAGAAAAAGGTCTGCCAACAAAGGTCTGTATAGTCAAAGCTATGGTTTTTGCAGTAGTCGTGTACGGTTGTGAGTTGGACCAGAAAGAAGGCTGAGTGCTGAAAAATTGATGCTTTTGAACTGTGGTGTTGGAGAAGACTCTTTAGGGTCCCTTGGTCTGCAAGGACATCAAACCAGTCAATCCTAAAGGAGATCAGTCCTGAATATTCATTGGAAGGACTAATGCTGAAGCTGAAGCTTAAATATTTTGACCACCTGATGCGAAGAGCCAACTCATCAGAAAAGACCCTGATGCTGGGAAAGATTGAGGGCTTGAGGGGAAGGGAATGACAGAGGATGAGATGGTTGGATGGCGTCACTGACTCAATGAACATGAGTTTGACCAAACTCTGGGAGATAGTGAGGAACAGGGGAGCCTGGGGTGCTGCAGTCCATGGAGTCACAACGAGTTGGACATGATTTAGCAACTGAACAACAAAAAGAAAAAATGTTTTCTTCATATAAAGGACATATAGTATCACCTTTCTGTTGATACTCCTGAACTTTTTTTGTCTTCTTTTTCTTTTTTTTAATTGAAGTATAGTTGATTTACAATGTTGTATTAGTTTCAGATGTACAGCAAAGTGATTCGGTTATATATACATACACGTATATATATACACACACACACACATATATGTATATATTCTTTTTGTTGTATTTTTTAGATTTAGAGTTATATTTCTTTTAAAATACCTTCCATTTCTACTCTCATGATTTTCATATGTTTTCCTTTGTTTTTTTGATCATGTTTAAAGTAGCTATTTTCAAAGTTATTGTTTACTAATTCCACCAGCTCTGTCATTTTGGGCTTTATTTCCATTGACTGACTTTTCTCCTAGTTATTGGTTATATTTTCCTATCTCTTTGTAAGTTTAATAATTTTTGAGTTGAGAATAGTGTGTTGTTGAGTGTCTGGACCTGTCTTGTTTCAAAGAATGTTGGGCATTGTCTGGGAGGCAGTTATGTAACTGGCAGTTTATTGCCATACTTTTAAGTCTTGTTTTCACACTTTGTCATAGCAGATCTATTGTAGACTTTCCTCAAGGCTTATTTAGCCCTAATACAAAATATTCCCCTTCTTGGGCCTCTACTGAATTCCCTGGGTGTTCAACAAGTTGTCCCTACCTGGTTGGAATTCAAATGTCTCCTATCCCTATGTGAACTCTGTGAATTTTTTAACTTACACACTCTGTTAGTTTCCCTTTGGCCTGTGTGATTTTACCATATGTGTGTGTGTGGCTTAGCATTCAACGATAGACTCTGGGGTACTGCTGTGCAGATTTCTGAATGTCTTTTCCTTAATGTCTCCTTCCTCTCCTGTACCTTGTCCAACAAATTCCATTCACTTCCTCTTTCCATAACGATAATCCCTGTCTCCTTGAACTCAATGTTTCTCCTGTATTCTGCTTCAATTCCCTCTCTTTATACTATGGATGAGAAAGTAGGGCTCAGTTTGATTTTTCTATTCTCTTATGGATCACATTCACCTCTTTTGTCCAGTTTTTTAGATGTTTATGGTGGGATAATTGATTTGATACCAGTTATTTCACCACTGCAGAAGCAAAAGTCCTCTTGAAGTACTCTTATTTTTCAGGGTATTAGGGCACATTTCTGACCAGGTTCTTTCTGGTCTCTGTGCCTTTGCTTATGTCCAAATCATATCCATCCTTCAAGACTTGATGTGTGCTATTTCCCTGATGCAGCCTTTCAGTTATCTCTCGGTCAGAAGCAATCTGTCTTTGCTTTATTCACCAAAGAACATCTACACATTCCTTCATTTACTTGGGGAAAAAATAAACAATCATAAAATGACCACTTTATTTATTCCTGGCTCATATTATGATCGTTTACTTTTGATGAACTCTGAGGATATAGAAATACAACTTCCATGCTCTTTAAAAACTTACATTTTACCATACACAAAAATAAACTCAAAATGGATTAAAGATCTAAATGTAAGACCAGAAACTTATAAAACTCCTAGAGGAGAACATAGGCAAAACACTCTCCGACATAAATCACAGCAAGATCCTCTATGACCCACCTCCCAGAATATTGGAAATAAAAGCAAAAATAAACAAATGGGACCTAATGAAACTTAAAAGCTTTTGCACAACAAAGGAAACTATAAGTAAGGTGAAAAGACAGCCCTCAGATTGGGAGAAAATAATAGCAAATGAAGCAACAGAAAAAGGAATTAATCTCAAAAAATATACAAGCAACTCCCTGCAGCTCAATTCCAGAAAAATAAATGACCCAGAATCAAAAAATGGGCAAAGAACTAAACAGACATTCTCTCCAAAGAAAGACATACAGATGCAAACAACACATGAAAAGATGCTCAACAATTCACACATTATTAGAGAAATGCCAAAATCAAAAACCTCAATGAGGTACCATTACACGCCAGTCAGGAAATGGCTTGCTATCCAATATAGTCTAGCAAGCAATAAATGCTGGAAGGGTGTGGGAGAAAGGGAACCCTCTTACTAGAACTGTTTGTGGGAATTGCAGATACATAGTACAGTCACTATGGAAAACAGTGTGGAGATTCCTTAAAAAACTGGAAATAGCATACTGCCCATATGACCCAGCAATCCCACTTCTGGGCATGAACACACTGAGAAAACCCAGATCGAAAAGAGAGCACGTGCACCCCAATGTTCCATTCGCAGCACTGTTTTATAGCCAGGACATGGAAGCAACCTAGATGCCCATCAGCAGATGAATGGATAAGGAAGCTGGGACATATACACCATGGAATGATTACTCAGCCTTAATAAAGAATTCATTGAATCAGTTCAATGAGATGGATGAAACTGGAGCCCATTATACGAGTGAAGTAAGCCAGAAAGAATAAAGAACATTACAGCATAGTAACACATATATATGGAATTTAGAAAGATGGTAACGATAACCCTATATGCAAAACAGAAAAAGAGACACAGATGTACAGAACAGACTTTTGGACTCTGTGGGAGAAGGCGAGGGTGGGATGTTCCGAGAGAACAGCATGTATATTATCTATGGTGAAACAGACCACCAGCCCAGGTGGGATGCATGAGACAGATGCTCGGGCCTGGTGCACTGGGAGGACCCAGGGGAATCAGGTGGCGGGGGGAGGTGGGAGGGGGGATCAGGATGGGGAATACATGTAACTCCATGGCTGATTCATGTCAATGTATGACAAAACCCACTGCAATGTTGCGAAGTAATTAGCCTCCAACTAATAAAAATAATTGAAAAAAAAAACCTTACATTTTATTGAAAGTGGAAGACCATGTTGTGGAAATAATATGGCAGAAGGATGCTAACTGGACTGTGTGAGCCTAGTGGAGGGACACCAAGTCCAAAGGGAGAATCAAGATACAATTTCCTCAGAAGACTGGATGAGAGCTGAAAGATCTGGGAGCAAAGAATATTCCAGATAGAAGGCACAGCATATGCTCTTAGTACATTCTGCTTTGTATTCTTAATGTCTGTGCAAGTCTGACCCACACTATTACTTTTCACCTCCCAGTGCCTTTAAAGTTTTGGAGTCCAGGGATTGTGTTCTATTTATCACCTTCCTATCCCCAAAGTGCAAATATTAGTCACTCAGTCATGTCCAACTCATTGTGACCCCATGGACTGTAGCCTGCCAGGCTCCTCTGTCCTTGGAATTCTCCAGGCAAGAATACTAGAGTGGGTAACTATTCCCTTTTCCAGGAGATCTTCCTGACCCAGGGATCGAACCAGGTCTCCTACCATAATGGTTTATCTCTACTCTCTCTTGGCAACCACAAGTCTTCTCTCTATGTCTGTGGGTCTGTTTCTGTTTTGCAGATAGTTTCATTTGAGCCATATTTTAGTTTCTGCATATAAGTGATATTGTATGCTATTTGTCTTTCCTTTCTGACTTATTCACTTAGTATGATAATCTTTACTTGCATCCATGTTACTGCAAATGGCATTACTTTGTTCTTTTTTATGGCTGAGTAATATTCTGTTGTATATATACTACATCTTTATCTGTTCATCTGTCAGTGAACATTGAGGCTGTTTCTATGTGTTGGCTATTGTGAAGAATGCTTCTATGAACGTTGGGATGTATGAATCTATTTGAATTACAGTTTTGTCCAGATATATGAAGAGAGCATATCTTTTAAAATAGAATGTTCTTTTATCTGCTGAGCACCTTGAAGGAATTGACTAAGCAAGTATGAGAGGGGTGGAGCCAGTGTCATTTAAAATAAAATGATAGGAATTTGAGGTCCCCAAGGGGTCTCTGCAGGAGAGGGAAGAAGAAACTGAAAAGGACAGGCGGAAAAGGGAGTTAATTGTAGTTCAGAGTGTAGCTCCATCCCCATGATTACCAAATATACTATTCACAGAGATTTTGTGAAGAGCCCTGGTGGTGAATGTGCATGTGTGTGTGTGTGTGTGTGTGTGTGTGCATGTGTATGAACTGAACACAAACTGAATTTCACATGAGGGTTGCAGCTATGAGGACAGAGACCATGTGAGAGGAAGCTACAGGAATCACAAGAAATATGAGTTGAAGTCTTGCCTTCCAATGGTAGTGGATTTTGCAGTTTGAATCTTTTTTTTTTTTTTTTTTCAGTTTGAATCTTACAGCCTCACAAGATTATATGAAAATGAGAGAGAATGTAAATAGCAGAGCACCTGAAACCAGGCCTGGCGTACATGCTACATTTTATAAGTGGTAACTATTCTTAAATGGAATAAAAGTGAAGTTTAGTTGGTGAAAATTTAATCAGAAACACTATTTTGTCCCTTTTTCCTCTTTGCAGCTCCCAGATGGCTCAAGTGGTAAAGAATCTGCCTGCCAATGTAGGAGACACAAAAGATGTGGGTTTGAGCCCTGGGTTGAGATGATCCCCTGGAGAAGGGCATGGCAACCCATTCCAGTATTCTTTCCTGGAAAGTCCCATGGACAGAGGAGCCTGGCGGGCTCCATTCCACGAGATCCTAAAGAGTCAGACACGACTTAGCAACTAGGCCCAGAGCTCAAGTGCTATTCTACCCCACCTATTATATTAAAAATTCTTCCTTTAATTCCCACCTGCACCTGTTGTATTGACAGAAGGTTATCATTCTGTGATGTGACCTTTCAGTACTAAAAGAGTAATCTCAGAGACTCAGTTTCTCTCTCCCTGATCTTGTTCCCCTTGCTTACCATGATGGCATTTCTTTGATGTGCACTTCCGGCTGGACATGTAAGAAATTATCCACTGTGTCTCTGCTCCTTCCCCAAGTCCCCAGACATCTGGAAGGATGACTGTTTAACCCATGTGCTCCACCATCAGTTACAGTCAGAAACCTTTGATCTGTCCTGTTCACTAGATCCTATATCATGACATATAAAACTCCTGACAACTACATTTTTATTAAATTTGCTTTCCTGGGTTTTAGTCATAGCACTAAAATTCAATCCCAACATACAATTATTTTTTAACGTATTATCAGTGTCATTTTACAGTTACTATAGCAGTAAAATCTGTACTCAACAGCATTATTACAATTTTGCCTTACTTAGAGGATATATTTGGTTCGTGTTTTAAAGCCAAGGAGGGAAAGAAGTAAATTAAATGATTGCCATCAACACTCCTGCAAGCTTTTCTATCCTTAAAAGTCACCACCAATGATACATATAATAACAGATTGCCTGTAAACACGTACAAGCCCTTCTCGAAAAAGTAAGCTTTTGGTTTCCATCATAGTGAAACCCAGGTCCTTTGATATGATGACTGATGACAAAGAAGACAGGGAAGGGTGAGAAGACTACCTCTGTGCACTCCACACCAGCACCCTGTAGACACATGAGCATGAACAGTGGCCTGACCCTCTTAGCTTCCTGAGATCAAGTGACCTGGACTACAATTAGCTATTGATGGATGGAGCAGCCCTGGGCTCTGGCAGGAGCAAGTGGATGGTGGAATCTTGCCCACTCTTAATTAATCTTTCATTTTATAAAATGACCCTCTGGGCTGGAAGTTTAAGGGAATGGTAGATTGGGCCAACAGTTTTTATACCTGTGAGTTTCAGTTCCTATGACTACGGAGAAGCTGGGCATCGACCTCATCTGGTTCTCCTTTCTATCTACCTGCAGAAGAGTAGGGATTATCTGTAGGGAGATGGCTAGTTTAGAGACTGGTTTCTGGGTAATCCATGCTAAAATTGGGATCATCCATCTGAAGCAACATAGGGAGCGTTAGACAATGCAAACACTAATAAAAAAAAGTTCCAGAAGGCCAGTGGTAACATGAAGGCTGAGAGTGACAGCCAGCCAGTGGGTCCTGTTGGGTCTTTGCTCATAGCCTTGCATGTACGTGGATACATGGTGTGTGGGTTAATTGTGTTGGCTTGGCTTACAGCACCTGTGCATCTAAAGTCTTATTACTTCAATTCTGTATATCTGCGCTGTGCTTAGTCACTCAGTCATGTCTGACTCTTTATGACCCCATGGACTGTAGCCCGCCAGGCTCCTCTGTCCATGGGGATTCTCCAGGCAAGAATACTGGAGTGGGTTGCCATGCCCTCCTCCAGGGGATCTTCCCAACCCAGGGATTGAACCCAGGTCTCCCACATTGCAGGTAGATTCTTTACTGTCTGAGCCACACAGGGAAGCCCAAGAATACTGGAGTGGGTAGCCGATCCCTTCTTCAGGGGATCTTCCTGACCCAGGAATTGAACCAGGGAAAATATATCTATTGCCTAGCAAATATCCACTCACCAGACTCAACACTAGGACTCTTGCAGGAAGGCAAATGAGAGGCTCATTTTAATGGAGTCCCTTTTATTGTTTTCTTTCAATAATAAAACCCATGGCTCAATACCTTGGTTCTCAACTTCCCAGTTCCTGCCCCCCCACCCCTCAAACTTGTTTCAATTTCAGTATCCTAAAACAATAACTTTTTGATGAAGTAGTCCCTTATTTCAGAAGCCTCTATTACATTTAAACTCTTAAAATATGTCTTCCTACTAAATAGTCTTCTCAGAGCAAAAGTGAATAAAAAGGTGCTAAGCAGGAAAAATGAAAACTCCATTTCCCTTCTGTGCTGTTGGAGGCCCCTAAAACATGAATTTTAGAAGTCTTGCCACAGAACTTCCATAGAGTTGATTCTAGATAAAGTTTTCATTAAATCAGACTGACAAATACTGAAACCCAAAGCAGAAAATAGTGTTAAAAAATTTCAAATGTTGTATGCCAGAAAAATAATGCATAGATATGTGAATGATGTGACTTTATGTTGTGGAGGTGAACATATAATCTACAAATACAGGCTCATGTAAAGTTAATTAGTATAAGTAAGACATGCTTCTCCATGCAATCTAGACTCAGGAACAGTCAAAGGCTTTAAGACAAGCTCAGTGATATTTGCCTCTGAGCCCCACAACTTTTGGTTAATAAACTACAACCTTCTCCTTTATCTTATGCCTCTCATTTCTGCTTATAACCCAAGGAGCTCTTTCTTGGCATGACCTGGAACTCTGTAGTTGAGCTTTTGCTCTATTGGTCCACACCTCTGAGGTTCCACTTTCAAGGTTCTACTTCACCACTTTCAAAATTGGAGGTCAATCATTACCCTTCATTGATTTCAGATTTCTTGGTCAAATATACATTGTCTAGCATTCAGGAGACTACAGCTTTTAAGCTCCTTCTATCTACCCTCAACCCCCAAGAGTACCTTTCAACTTTATCGTCTTCTTTGAGGAACATCAGACAAGTTCACTTTGGACCATTTGTGGGAACATTTTAGTGATATCTCGTCATGCTGCCCTGGGAATATTCCTGTCACCCTCCCTGACCTGAAACTACAAAGAGGCTGTTTTGACTTTCTCACTCCATGGTGAGTGATCTGACTTCTATGGTTACCATTCCATCCTCCTTCCAGAGGTTTTGTTGAAAAGTCTTTTTGGTGGTTGTTCTTCAGTGCTTAAATCCCCTTCCCTATCTCTGCCAGGGGACCCCCTTGTAAACTGGAGTCCATCTGGTTGTTTCCTAATATTCTCAAGTTTCTAATATATATTTCAAATTATGTCCACACACAAGGATTTTGCAGTAGTCTCTTCCACCCAACCCATGACATTTTTACAGTCTCTGTAAAGCTTTAACATTCAGCCAGTATCTCCCTTTTTAAATGATGCCCTTGGAAATGTTTTTTTCAACTTCAGTATCCACTCTGAACTCAGCACCTTGGCATAGATTAGGTACTCAGATACTTGCTGAATGAGTCAGTGATGAAATGATGGAAGGAAGGAGTGATAGAAACAGATTTCCAAATCCCAAACAATATCGAATAGGCACTAGCAGTGAACCAAGACAAATGTTCACTTTGGGGTTCATCTTTCCCCATCTTTGTGGTTTTGTTTTTTAAAACCATGGTAGAGGGAGCACTAAAAGATTCCTAGTTTAGAGGTATTCTGTACCTTGCCAAGGTGGCAGTAGCTGTTTCTAAGTTGACAGTTTTTTTTATAAATTAAAAAGTCTTTCTGAGTCAAATTATTAGCCACTCCATCAGTCTTAAATTTGGTCCCATAATCACCAAGCCCTAATTTCAAGATATCCACAGACTGAGACTCACATGCTCCACCCCTGGCTTACAGTGCTGAGCCTAAGAGACCAAAATCCTACATTAAAAATATGGCAAAAGACAGTTATGGCAAAGTCAAGTTCACTCTCTGTGCTGATCCCATACCCTGGTTCTCTTACCATCTCTTCATCAAAGCTATTGAGCTCAGACTGAAGAGAAACAAAGAGTTATAAATGGTCTCAACCTACTTTCCTGAGGGCCAGGGAGATGTGGACTTCACTCTTTTCTATTTTGACTTCTCCCAAACATACCATACATGCTGACTGATGATGATGCATCCAGCCAATAGGTAACAAGTATTATTATAATAACAACATAGCAGCATATTGTCCTCAGAATTACTTGCACTGTATATTTGGGTAATGCTTTTTCAATATCCATTTGCTCCTTAAAACAAAAAACAGAACTCTTTATTCAAAGGAGCTTGCCTTGCAACTTAGGAATAGCCATATTTCAGAGTTCAGCCAGTTAAGTGTAAACAGAAGTCTAATAGATAAGGCTACCAGGAAAGCTGTTTTCCTTCTAAGAAGATAGAGATTCAGCTATCATCCTTGTCTGGAGCAAGGATGCAGTGCTTGGAGCTACAATAGCTATCTTAAATGCACAGGGAAAAAAGACAAATAGCAAGAAAACAGAAAAGGAAGATTGGATCAGGACTGCTTTTAGGCAATTAAACCAATCCTGGGATGCGAACCACCAAACCCACTGTAAAAGGAGAAGGGGAAACCCCTTATTTGCAGCCAAACACTCCTAAGTGAAATCTCTCTCCAACTCTGAGAGCCAGTGGTCTCTTTCTCAGGGCACCTGTCTAGCATGACAAGTTCTCATCTTCGCTCACCACCAAGAAAGGCCCTGTTGAGAGTTTCTGTGACTGTCTCAGTTACTTTGGGTGTCCCTCTTTTCACCCCTCTTCTTCCATGGGTAGTTTTGTTTTCCATGGAAAGAGATTGAGAGGCACACATTCTCCTTCCACATGGGGAGCAGCTTCCACTGAAGTTGAGGGAACCCAACCTCAGCCGAATACACGGACTACCATTATCTATGGCAAAAGTAGAAAAATAGTGATTGAAGGGGAATATAATGCTGTAGAAATATTTTGTGTTGGCCTGCTCAGTGTTTTAAGGCATTCAAATCCATTGAATGAATCCATTGAATGAATCCATTGAATTGCAAATCAGAGAATTTTTCATAATTTCTGGATTTCCTGCATCTCATGAAAAATCCAAAGAAGTGACAAGACTGGGCCCTCATGGCAACAATCGGCTAAAGTAGCACCTTCTCGATATAGAAGAGAGTAGGCACTTTCCAGACGACCACAGTCCCTGGCCCTCTTCCACATGGCTCCCTCTCTGCAGACTGCAATCCAGACAGCTAGTGGCAGGATGTTGGGTGAGGGGTTGGAACATGACCACATCTCCAATGAGTGTACATATTTGTCAAAACTCATTGAACTATATACTTGAACTGTATGCATTCTACTTTTTTAAAGTTCTTTTTGGAAAAGGAAGGAATGTTGAACAGATTACATGGTAAGCATGTATGTCAACCTAAGTAAACATTTTATGTATAAAATATTAATCATGTTTAATTTATTGGCCTAAAAAGAGGACAAAAATAAAATATTGGACCAAACAGCCTGCTGTAGGCAGGAATGGGGGGAGGGTTGCTTTGAGTTGAAAGGTACTAACATGCATGGTTTTTTGGGGAGGGAGAGTAAGGTATTCTTTGTAACTTTAGACTGTGTCATGAAAGAAAGTATACTAATAACTACCTAAAGAATATTACTTGAGGGACTTCCCTAGTGTTCCAGTGGTTAAGACTCCATGGTTCTACTGCAGGGGGCATGGTTTGATCCCTGGTCAATGAGTTAAGATCCTATATATCATATAATGTGGCCAAAAAATATATATTACTTGATGCATAAATTCCAAACTGTTACAAAAAGAGTGGAATATGACAAAGAATAAAATACAATAATTTTACCATAAAAATCATGAGATTTTTATCTCATGAGAGAGAAAGAATTAGAAGAATAGAAAAAGAATTTTGAATAGAAATGAAGCAGTAATATGGTGGCCCAGATGGTAAACGAGTCCACCTGCAATGCAGGAGACCCAGGCTTGATCCCTGGGTTGGGAAGATCCCCTGGAGAAGGGAATGGCTACCCACTCCAATATGCTTGCCTGGAGAATTCCATGTACAGAGGAGACTTGTAGGCTACAGTCCATGGGGTCTTAAAGAGTCAGACATGACTGTCAGTCAGTCAGTTCAGTCGCTCAGTCATGTCCAACTCTTTGCGACCCCTAGGACTGCAGCACGCCAGGCCTCCCTGTCCATCACCAACTCCCGGAGTTTACTCAAACTGTCCATTGAGTCAGTGATGCCATCCAACCATCTCAT
>NC_057419.1:115162031-115241787 GCF_019320065.1 Cervus canadensis
AACAAGGAAAAAGCTGAACAGACTGAAAAATCAGCAACTCTTCTTGTACACATAATAGAGAGGCGAGGACTCAGGACAAACCACTGCCGGCAAGATTAGAGAGGCAGACAGGTAAATACGGGGAGTCGTGGCTTCCTAGAGCTGACTCAAAAGTGCAAAGTGGGGCCAAGGTGAAGAAGTGAAGTGAAGTGAAATCGCTCAGTAGTGTCTGACTCTTTGCGACCCCATGGACTGTAATCTACCAGGATCCTCAGTCCATGGGATTCTCCAGGCAAGAATACTGGAGTGGGTTGCCATTTCCTTCTCCAGGGGATCTTCCCGACCCAGGGATCGAACCCGGGTCCCCCACATTGTAGGCAGACACTTTACCGTCTGAGCTACCAGGGAAGCCCATGGTAGGAAAACCCAACCTGTAACTGAGAAATTGCTGGAGATTCAGCGTAGACAAGACTGAGAATTAAAAACTCCATGGGGGCCCAGTCATAGAAGGGACCCTATGCTTTTGTGAGTTTTACATCCAGGAACTCAACCAGGTTCTGACAGTAAATGTTGGACAAAATTTCTGTAAAATAAATAAATAAGAAATAAATAAGAAACCAAAACCTCCGTTAAATAGAGTTGGGAAACCAGAAGGGGGAGCTCTCGTGTCCTGCAAAGATAGCAGAGCTCAACAGGAAGAGCGATTTCTCTTCTTCCCTGGGGAAGACTCAGCCAATGAAAAGCCATAGACTCTTTCTTTATTATCACCCTCCCAACTTCCTTTTCCTCTGTGTAAAACTGTTCTCCTTCCCTTGCTGGGCAGGACTTGGTTTGCCATGATTGAAGACTTCTGAATTGCAATTTTCTGCTGATCTCCAATAAACCCATCTTTACTGGACAAATATCTGGCAATCTATTTGGGTCCAATTCCCTTGTTCTTCTGGCAAGGGGAGAGGAGAAGAAACCATTTTGCAATATGCCATACAGTGGAAATTAGTGAACAAGAGCTTAACCTGCTGGAGTGTTATCAGAGCCTAACTGACCTGAGAGAACGGACATATTGAGCTACAGCCCCCTCTAGCCAACCTGTCCCACCTTCGTGGGAATAGGCGGGTATGGAGAAGCACTTGTGAAGTTCAGTCTTGAGGTACAGGTTCCCTTAAATAATGAGAACTAATCATAAGATTATAGAATGCTTCCCTTCCCCTCACATCTCACCACAATATTACTAAAGGCCTATTTACCATAGTTCCTCTTACCTGGTTCATCATGTCTGAATATAAATAAAATTACAAAGCCTACTAAAAATAAAAATATGTGATTTGAGGAGACAGAGCAAGCATAAGAACCAGACATGGCAGGGTGCTGAAATTATCAGATGAGGAATTTAAACAACAATAAACAATATGCTAAGGAGTCTAACAAAGTAGGCAGCATGCAAAAACAACTGAGTAATGTAAACAAAGAGATGGAACTCCTAAGAAAGAACCAAAAAGAACTACTAGAGATCTTTAAAAAATGATATAAAAAATGGATGGGCTTATTAGTAGACTGGACATTCCTGAGGAAGGAATCTCTGAGCTTGAGGGTATCTCTTCAGAAGAAACTTCCAAAATGCAAATCTAAGAGAACAAAGTCTGAAAAAAGAAGAGAATATCCAAGGACTGTGGGGCAACTACAATAGCTGTAACATACATGTAATGGGCATACCCTCTCCAGAGGGAGGAGAAAGAGAAAAAAGGATAGAAGAAATATTTGAAAGAATAACAAAAACTTCTCCAAATTAATATCAGATACCAAGCTTCATATCCAGGAAGCTTGGAGAACACTACGCAGGATGAATGCCCTTGAAAGACACCTACGCATATCATTTCAAACTACAGAAAATAAAACACAAACAAAAAATTGTGAAAGAAGCCGAGAGGAGGAACACCTTATAAAAGAGCAAAGATAAGAATTATATCTGATTTCTCTTCAGAAAACATGTAAGAAGAGAGTGATGAGAAATATTTAAAGTGATGACAAAAAAAGCCCCACCAACCTATAATTCTGCACCCTGTGAAATTATACTTCAAAAGTAAGGATAAATAAATACCTCCTCAGACAAAAATTGAGGGAATGTGTTACCAGTAGACCTGCTTTGCAAGAGATTTTTAAAGTTCTTTAAAGAAGGAGAATAATATAATCAATGTAAAATAATAGAAAACCCAGAAACAGAAACATGTATATATAAGATCTTGATATATGACCCCCTGGAGGAGGAAATGGCAACCCATTCCAGTATTCTTTGTCGGGATAATCCCATGGACAGAGGAGCCTGGCAGGCTACAGTCCATGGGGTCACGAAGAGTCGGACACGACTGAATGACTGAGCACCATATGACAAAGGCATTAAACTCACTGGGTAAGAAAGATTTAGTTGTTCAATAAGTGGAACTAGTGCAGTTGGTTATCCACATGGAAAATGAAATAAAACCACCACTTCACACCCTACAGCTAAATAAGTTCCATATGAATTAAGGACTGAAATGTGAAGCAACTCAGAGTGAAAAGGATGAAACAAAACTATTTTTTATTTACAATCCATATGATATTATTTATATAGAAAACCAAAAAGAATCTACGTGCAAGTTTTTACAAATAATACAGTTTCTTACATGGCTTACAGTATGATCAATATATAAATTTAATTGCATTTATATATTATAGCAAGAAAAAGAAAAACATAATTTCTTTAAAAAGCTATCATTTATGGGAGCTAGGAAACTATTAAGGTACTTAGGAATAAATATAATAAAAGATGAACAAGATATCTATGGAGACGTGTCTGAACCTACATTTAATCACATTACAAAAGACCTAAGTAAATGGAGATATATTGCATGTCTGTGAAATTCATGTTCATGTTCCAACACTTTTAGAAGAAACTATGGAAGAATATCTTTATGACCCCGTGGTGGTGGTGGTAAATCACTTCAGTCATGTCCAACTCTGCAACCCTATGGACTGCAGCTCGCCAGGCTTCTCTGTCCATGGGATTCTCCATGAATACTGGAGTGGGTTGCAATTTCCTTCTCCAGGGGGTCTTCCCAACCCAGGGATCGAACCTGAGTCTCTTACATCTCCTGCACTGGCAGGCAGGTTCTTTACCACTAGCGCCACCTTATGACCTCAGGCTAGGTTACACTGAAGACCAAAAAAAAAAAAACCACAAAAACTCTACTATGGAGATTCCTTAAAAAACTGGAAATAGAACTGCCATATGACCCAGCAATCCCACTTCTGGGCATACACACTGAGGAAACCAGATCTGAAAGAGACACGTGCACCCCAATGTTCATCGCAGCACTGTTTATAATAGCCAGGACATGGAAGCAACCTAGATGCCCATCAGCAGGATGAGAATTAAGGAAGCCTGTGGTACATATACACCTGGAATATTACTCAGCCATAAAAAGAATTCATTTGGGCAAACCATCTAATGAGATGGATGAAACTGGAGCCCCATTATACAGAGGAAGTAAAGCCAGAAAGATTTAAGAACATTACAGCATTTAACTAAACACATTATATATGGAATTAGAAAGGTGATAACGTAACCCTAATAGGCCAAACAGAAAAAAGAAGACACAGAAATTACAGAACCAGACTTTTGAACTTGTGGGAGAATGAAGAGGGTGGGATATTTCAAATAAGAACAGCATGTATACTTATCTTGTGAAACAGATCACAGCCCAGGTGGGATGATGAGACAAAGGCTCGGGCCTGGTGCACTGGGAAGACAGAGGAATCGGGTGGAGAGGGAGGTGGGAGGGGGTCGGAGATTGGAATAATGTAAATCCATGGCTGATTTCATTCAATTATTGACAAAACCACTTGGAAAAAAAAAAAAACAGTCAAAAAAAAAAAAAAAAAACAAACTATAGTCCACCTAGAGGGATGGGATGGGGGAGGGGGAAGCTTCAGAGGCTTGGGATATATGTAGACATGTCTGATATATGTTGTACAGCCGAACTTAACATTGTAAAGCAATTATACTCCAATAAAAAAATACTTAAAAAAATAAATAAAAATACAAAGTTTGATAAATTTGATTACATTAAAATTAAAATATGTCTATGAAAATATACCATAAAGAAAGTGAAAAGATAAACTCTAGGTTGGGAAAGCATACTTGCAACATATATAATAGGCAAGATTTTGGTGTCTTAAATATAGAAAGCATTTCTTACAAATCAATAAAGAAAAACAAAAAATTCAGTGGATAAAAGCAGGGAGGGAGTGAAGAGAAAAAAATAGACATTTCATATTAGCAGAAACATGAATGACAGTATAAAAATAGGAAGTGAATAATCTGAAAAGTGAAAATGAAGACCTCAGTAAGGTACTATTTTACAAGTGATTGACAGTGATTAAATTATCTGACAATCCCAAGTATTAGACTGTAGATCAATGGGAATTCCTATAGAGTACTGCTGTTGGTATAAATTTGTACAATCTCATTGAAAATAATATTATTAAAAAATATTAATAAATTATTGAAAAATAATTTGACTTTATCATTAATGATGAAGAGTCACATAATCTTATTCCCAGAAATTCTGTTCCTAAGTCTTTACCTTATAGTGTACCTGCAAGCTCAGTTGCTCCATCTTGTCAGACTCTTTGTGACCCCATGGACTGTAACCCACCAGGCTCCTCTGTCCGTGGAATTTTCCAGGCAAGAATACTGGAGCAGGTTGCCATTTCCTATTCCAGGGGATCTTCCCGACTCAGGGATCAAACTTGCGTCTCCTGCATTGGCAGGTGGATTCTTTACCCGTGTGCTACCTGGGAATCCCTTACCCTAGCAGCACATTCTGATAGAAATCTAGTATGATCCACAAATGAAGGCCGAATATGTCATTTTTAATATTCTTGGAGCTAAACAAAAAAGTGAAGAGAAACAGGTGATATTAATTTAACAATATATTTAATTTGAGAAATATATCCAGTATATCACCAATTCAACATGTAACCAAAATAAAACTATAAGTGAAATATTTTATATCTCTTTTTCTCACACTAAGTCTTTGAAATTCAGTGTATATTTTATACTGTTGGCATATTTCAATTCTTACTTGACCATTTTAAATGCTCAGGAGTGAAATGTAACTAGTGCATACCACATTGGACAGTGCAGCCCTAGAGAAAATCTTGTACATGAGCAACAGGAGATATGTACTGTTTATGTTTATAGTAGCATTGATTGTAGTAACAAAGATAAAAAATAATCTATATGCCCATCAGTAGAGAGGTGTCATCAGAGAGGTGTCAGTAGTAGTATCAATAATGAGCAGTCATATAGTGAAATGCATTTTTACAGCAGCAAAGATGAGAGAACTATAGCTATATAACAACATGGTTGAGTATTAGAATGATGAGTGAAAAATGCAATTCCATGAAGAATATATACAGTATGACTGCATTTTTATAAAGCTCAACATAAACAAAACTAAGCCAAGTAAATTTAGGGAAACATACATTATATGATCAAGCTATTTGTTAAAAGCCAGAGAAGCGGATTTAGAGAACAGTGATGGCTGCCTGATTCTAAATGTCCTCCATACCCTTCTCTCAAGAGCCCATAAAATCGACCTATTAAAGCATACATTACCCATACCTTCAGCATTTCTGGAAAATCAAGAACATGGCAACTTTAAAATTACCCCTAAATAGAGAAAATAATAATATGATAAATAACCAAATGGGCAGAGTTCTTGCTGCCTACTTGTTGCTGGAAGCTTGTGCATGCAGAAAATGGGAGAGGGATGGTTTAAGAAGCTTCTTGAAAAACAGTTGATGTAACCAGAGGACTTAGATGAAGCAGTGATAAAATTACCCCAAAATGTGAGCATTCAACATTAAATGACAAACAAATGTTTAGATATAACAGATATGAATCAGTGTTTTTACATATTATATAAAAGATACCCACATCATATATTTTAGCATATATATACACATATATTGAACAAAATATTGAGACAATATTGAACACAGGTTGGGGCTTGGCATTTCACAGTGCTGATTGCAAGCAGGGGCTTGAAAGATTGTGAGACCAGCAAGGCTGCCTCATATGCTTGTGTGGGAAAATCAGATACATAGAGTCGTGTCCGAGCCTACCAGGCTCCTTGTCCATGGGATTTTCCAGGGGAGAATACTGGAGTGGGTTGCTATTTCCTTCTCCAGGGGATCTTCCCAACCCAGGGATCGAACCCGGGTCTCCCACATTGTAGGCAGACGCTTTACCATCTGAGCCACCAGCAAAGCCACAGAGAGGTGTCAGTAAACTAGAAAAATGAGGCTGTGTAAGGAGAGAGGGGAAGATCAGGGTAAAATTAAAGATGTTGCAGAAAAGAAAGGAAAATAAGACAGATCAACCCCTCTCTCTCTCCCTTGCACCAATAGCGCTGTCCATAAAAGAAACTTAAAGGAAGAGGGTAGAATGGGCAACAGCATTCTCTAAGAATTCTGTCCATGAAAATAATAGAAAAAAAGTAGATCATATTCATGCAAAGCTACTGTAAAAATAATCAGAACACACGAATCAAAGAATTTTTGGTTGTGAAAGTTATATCCAAAAAAAAAAAAAGCCATGCAGTTAAGTAAAATTGAAAACAGTATTCCATACTGAATTTTATATATCCCCCAAAATCTTTTAGATATATTTTAAAATACCTTGAATCAGATATAAAAAAAAAAAACATAGATAGACAAAAAAGAAAACAACCCAGTAAAATATGAAATAAAAGTTGACTCAACTCAGGAAAAATCGGGGCTTCCCTGGTGGTCCAGTGGCTAAGACTCTGCCTTCCCAAAGCAGGGGCCCGGGTTCATTTCCTGCTCAGGAAACTAGATCCCACATGGCGCGACTAAGACCTGGTGCAGCCAAATAAATGAATAAATATAAATATTTTTTTTAAACTCAGGAAAAATAGAAAAAAATTAAATTCATATAAAAATAAAGACAAAACAGCCCTTAAGAAAGTCATCAGTGACCTCCATGTCACCAACTCAAATGGACACATTTTCCTAAGGGCTGTTTTGTCAGAATGGTAGAGAACAAATCAGAGTGGGTTGATGAATGAGGAAATTAATAAATATAGAAAACATTTTAGAGAATTGTATTTGTGAATGGGAGGAGAGAGACAAGGAGGCCTCTGGAAAGGGCTGTATGATCTAGGGCAGGATTTTTTAAATTAGAAATGGACTTGACGAGTCATAGCTATTCACGAGAAAGGTCATAGTGAAAGAAAGAAGTTGACTTTACAGGAGATAGGATTTGATGATTGCTGATAGTGTAGGTTTCTCTAGAAAGGAGGAAAGGGGAGAATTTAAGGACAGAAATAGATCAAGAGGGTGGAAATATATATATAGTTACGACTGATTCATTTTGTTGTACGGCAGAAACCACCACAACATTGTAAAAGCAACTAACCTCCAATTAAAAAAAAGAAAGAAAGAGGGATTGCCTTATATAGCAACAGGGACATTTTCTTTGTTATATTAAAGGAGGGTAGAGTTGCAAATTAAAAAAAAATCATAGCTTATATGATATTATCCTATGATTACTCCATGAACAAAAGACATGTGTCAATAGTTTAGTGGGCTGAAGTTGGAATCAGAAGATGGGAATAGTGATGACTTGAATATTTTATATTATGAAAGATTTTAACTAACATTGCTTAAGGGCTTATTGTATACCTATATTTACCACACCGTGCTGTATTGTGCTCAGTCACTTCAGCCGTGTCCAACTCTTTGCAACCCTATGAGCTGTAGCCCACCAGTCTCCTCTGTCCATGGGACTCTCCAAGCTGTGGGAGAAGACGAGGGTGGGATGTTCTGAGAGAATAGCATTGAAATAAGTATACTATCAAGGGTGAAACAGATCACCAGCCCAGGTTGGATGCATGAGACAGGGTGCTCAGGGCTGGTGCACTGGGAAGACCCAGAGGGATGGGATGGGGAGGGAGGTGGGAGGGGGGATCGGGATGGGGAACTCATGTAAATCCGTGGCTGATTCATGTCAGTGTATGGGGAAAACCACTACAATATTGTAAAGTAATTAGCCTCCAACTAATAAAAATAAATGAAAAAAATTTAAAAAAAAAGAGTACTTGAGTAGATTGCCGTTCTCCTCTCTAAGAGATAATCCTGATCCAGGGATTGAACCCACATCTCTTATGTGTCCTGCATTGGCAGGCGGGTTCTTTACCACTAGCACCACCTGGAAAGCCCCATATTTACTATATGCCTTCCCTCATAGCTCAGTTGGTAAAGAATCCACCTGCAATGCAGGAGACCCCAGTTTGATTCCTGGGTTGGGAAGATCCTTTGGAGAAGGGATAGGCTACCCACTCCAGTATTCTTGGGCTTCTCTTGTGGCTCAGCTGGTAAAGAATCTGCCTGCAATGTGGGAGACTTGGGTTTGATCCCTAGATTAGGAAGATCCCCTGGAGAAGGGAAAGGGTACCCACTCCAGTATTCTGGCCTGGGTCACAGAGTCAGACACGACTGAGTGATTTTCACTTCATTTCACTTTATCATAAGAACACAGGCAATGTTCTCAGCACTTTTGTACATTACCACATTTAATTTTCATAAATAACCCATGAAGTCAGTATTATCATGTTCCCTACTTTGCAGGGGAGGACACTGAAATTTGGAAAAGATCAGTATCTTACCAAGAATCACAAAATTAAAATGTGTTTGAGTAATATTGAAAGCTGAGGTCTATCTGATTTCAGAGACATGCTTTGCACCAAAATGCTACATTGAATTTCTATATATTTGTATCTTTTAAACAATGAACAGTTATTATTTTTGTAAGTAGAAAAATAACACATGTAAGGGTCAAGGTCTATAGTGAACATAATACCTCTTAGATTCAGCCCAACAGTACTTTGTTTTAGGAACTATCCCTCCCTAATTATCTTATGTACGTTGTCTTCACAAATGATACATTTCTCTCATGGACACAGAGATGGGTATGGTATCCAGAGTAGGCCGATCTTCGCACTGAATTCCCATAGACATAGCAATTTGTACAGAGAATACGTCAAGTGAAGCCTGACCTGAGATTTTCTATGAGTATTTTGGGGGAGGAAAGCTCTCTCTACCTTTTGAGTTATAAAAATAAAGCCTCAGAACTGCCACAAAATGCCTTTCATGCCAAATGGAGAGAACCCAGCAAAGAAATAATCAGCATATAGAGAGGCACAGAGCTAGGAAATGAAAGGGGTCCCAGACTTCATTGTTGAGCAACTAGATCTAGCTCTGCCAGATCTCTGCTTGGACATGTGAACCCATACACCTTTTTGTTGCTTAAGCTGTTTTAACATTGATTTCTGTTGCCGGTATCTGAAAGATTCCTGACTAAAGCACTGTTGGAAACAAAACCGATATCTAGAAAGTGACGGACCTCTTAACACGAAATTTGCTTCATTGACACGGAAAGTTGGACAAGAGATCCCTTCATCGCTGACTGGAAAGATGATGATCTTTACTATGAATTTGCACACCATCAAGTTAAGCTGGTTTTATTGATTCTTGCAGATAAGTTCATGTAACTATTGGTCTGAAGTTTGGAAAAGATGAAGATACTGAGGTGGTTGCTACTTTTTGTAGCTTTTTTAAGTGTCTGCATAGAGAGAAGTTTTAGTCCATGCTGGCCCATATGTAAGTGGAAAGGAAAGAGCACAAAATTTTCTTTAATGAGGCCATATCTTCCTACTGCCAAAAATGTTAGATGGCTGAGAGTCATTGTGTATGTTTAAGTATTTCCCATGTTAGAGAAAGAAAAAAGTAGGAAGTCTGGAAATATTGGTAAATCAGACTGGGACCAGGTGAGCCTTAAAATTGAGGGACACTTGATTCATTAGCTCCATCCCCAAAATACTTACATACATTCCCTTCCTGAAACAAGTTAGTAATTATCATCCTTTGGAATACAGCCTAGGAACAAGGAATAAATTATTCCTGTCTCTACTCCAGCTCATTTATCAGAGATGGAGACTGTTTCAAAGAAATCCTCAAGTGGGAGTTGGTCTGGATTTAAGGACCATGATTTAGTACTATCTCTTGCTTGGTTACTAGCCAGTTCATTCAAACTGTACATTCTCCAGCAGCTGTCTAAATACACATGTACTATATTATTAGGTATATTCATATTTAGTTGTACATATAACCACTGTTGAGTTGAGCTTTTTACAATTATAAAATTTTCTTATCTTGCATAATACTTCACTCCTTAAACTATAGTTGGCCTGATGCTAATATAGTCACACTTCTTTTGATTAGTGTTTGCATACTGCATCTTTTTCCTTAATTTTACTTTCAATCTATTTCTATCTTTACATTTAAAGTGTGTTTCCTGGGACTTCCCTGGTGGTCCAAGACTCTGTGCTTCCACTGCAGGGGGCATGAGTTAGATCCCTGGTTGGGGAAGTAAGATCCCACATGCCACACGGTATGGCCCAAAAGAAAAAAGTGCTTTTTGTAAATAGATATAGTTGAGGGCTCTATTTTCTAAAATCCAAGTCTGATAATTTAGTTATTTGCATTGGAGTGTTTTGTCTCTATTTAGTACTCTTGCCTGGAAAATCCCATGGACGGAGGAACCTGGTAGGCTGCAGTCCATGGGGTCGCTAAGAGTCGGACACGACTGAGTGACTTCACTTTTCCTTTTCACTTTCATGCATTGGAGAAGGAAATGACAACCCACTCCAGTGTTCTTGCCTGGAGAATCCCAGGGATGGGGGAGCCTGGTGGGCTGCCGTCTATGGGGTCGCACAGAATCGGACACGACTGAAGTGACTTAGCAGCAGCAGCAGCAGCAGCAGTGTAATTGCTGATAAGCGTGCATGCGTGCTAAGTTGCTTCAGTCATGTCTGACTCTTTGCAACCATATGGACTGTAGCCTGCAAAGCTCCTCTGTCCATGGAACACTCCAGGCAAGAATGCTAGAGTGGGTTGCCATGCTTTCCTTCATGGAATCTTCCCGATCCAGGGATTGAATCTGCATCTCTTATGTCTCCTGTACTGGCAAGTAGATTCAGTTGATCTTAAGTCTACCACCTTGCTATTTGCTTTCTTTTTGTCTCATCTATTTTAATTTCTTTAGTCTTCCTTTTTCTACCTTCTTTACTTTAAAGAAATGTTTTTTATTATTCTATATTTTATCTCCTTTATTAGCCTTTTTCTTATGCCTTTCTGTATCATTCTTTTAGAAGTCACCCTAAAAAATTTTAAAAATCCATGTGTAACTTGTTACGGTCTGTCTTAAATTAGTATTTCTACCACATTCAGAAAAATACAAGAACCTTATAGAGTTTAGCTCTATCTACCCCTCCAATCTTTTAAATTGACACAGTATATTTTACATTTAACCCTACAAAACATTATCATTGTTGTTTTAAATAGTCTTTTATAATTGACAAAATATTTACTCTTTCCATTCCTGTTTATTCTTTCTTAGACTTCCATGCTTATATCTGGGAAAATTTCCTTTCAGTTTACAAGAACTTCCTTTAGTATATTTTCTACTTTAAGGTGGCTGTTAAAAAATCTTTCAGCCTTTCTTGATCTGAGGATGTCTCTTTTTCAGTGACCTTTTAAATATATTTTTATTAGGTATAGAATTCTAAGTTGGTCATATTTTTGTCTTCCCTTTATTCTTTCTGGAACGTTAAAGACGTTGTTTCATTGTCTTTTGCTTTCCATAGTTGCTGTTGATAAGGCAACTATTTCCTTGTATTGTTCTCCTAGGGAAACATGTTTCTTTTCCCTCTAGGCACTTTAAAGATTTTCACTTGAACTTTGGTTTGAGCAGCTTGACTATAATATACGTAATTGTGGAGTTTTTTTCCCCTGACGAATGCTACAGCAAGATGAACCTTGAGGACACTATGCTAAGTGAAATGAGTCAGTCATACTAAGACAAATATTTTATGATTTTACTCATATAAAGTATAAAGAGTAGTCAAAGTCATAGAGAAATTTGCATGGTGGTTGTCAGGGGCTGAAGGGAGGGTCAAGTGGAGAATTTTTAAAGTTTTTTAATTGAAATATGGTTGATTTACAATGTTGTGTTAATTTCTGCTGTACAACAAAGTGATTTAGTTATACATATATATTATTTTAAAATATTCTTTTTCAGTATGGTCTATCTTAGAATACTGAATATATTATAGTTCTCTGTGCTATACAGTAGGAACTTGTTGTCTATGCTATATACAATAGCTTATATCTGTTAACCTTAGCTTTCCATCCCATCACTCCCCCAACCCTCTCCTCCTCCGCAACCATAAGTCTATTTTCTATGTCTGTGAGTCCATTTCTGTTTCATAGATAAGTTCATTTGTGTCATATTATAGATTCCACATGTAAGTGATAGCATATGGTATTTTTCTTTCTTTTTCTGAATGACTGCACTTAGTATGATAATCTTTAGGTTCATCCATGATGCTGCAAATGGCATTATTTTATTCTTTTTTATGGCTGAGTAGTATTCCATTGTAGATATGTACCACTTCTTTTTCCATTCATCTGTTGATGGACATTTCCATGTCTTGGCTATTGTGAATAGTGGTGCTATGGACATAGGAGTGCATGTATCTTTTTGAATTGGAGTATTGTCTGAATATATACCCAGGAGTGGGGTTGCTGGATCATATGGTAATTCTATTTTTAGATTTCTGACGAACCTTCATACTGTTTTCTATAGTGACTATAAATTCTCATCAACAGTGTAGGAGGATTCCCTTTTCTCCACATCCTTTCCATCATTTGCTATTTGTAGAGTTTTTAATGATGGTCATTCTAACCAGGGTGAGGTGGCACCTCATTGTCGTTTTGATGGATTGTTTTATTAATTGAAGCATAATTGTTTTACAATATTGTGTTAGTTTCAGCTGTACCAATGGGGAAAGTGGGGAGGAATGAATTTGGAATTTGAGATAAACAGATACACACTACCATATATAAAATAGACAACAAAGATTTACTACATAGCACTGGGAAGTATAATTAATATCATCTAATAACTTATAATGGGAGAGAATTGTTTTTTTAAAGCAAATTGTTTTATTTATTTTTTTAAACTTTTTATTTTGTATTGGAATATAGTTGGTTAACAATGTTGTAATACTTTCAGATATACAGCAAAGTGATTCAGTTATATATATACGTGCATGCTTCTATTCTTTTTCAAATTCTTTTCCCATTTAGATTGTTCCATAGTATTCAGCAGAGTTCCTTTCCCTCTGTTATACAGTAGGTCCTTGTTGGTTATCCACCTTAAAGATAGTAGTGTGTCCACGTCAATCCCAAACTCCCTAACTAGAGAACTGTTTTTTAATGAGTATAGAGTTTCAGTTTTGTAAGATGAAAGAGTTCTATAGATTATTTGCACAACAGTGTGAATATACTTAACACTACTGAGTGTACACTAAACAGTGGTTAAGATGGTAAATTTTATTTATGTTATGTGGGGGCAGATAAGGGGTGTGAGCTCTGCTACAACTCTACTGATTGAGTTAATAGGAGTTGAGATTTCCCCAAGGAAAATCAGGATTTTTTTTACTTAAAGAAGCAAAATAAGATGTTGGGCAGTTATAAACAGCAGTTGTTTATTTATAGTATCTTGGCAAAACACAGTCCTAGATTTGATTAACAAACTCTTTGGGAATAGAAGATTTGTGGAGCAATTTTCTTCTTCGTGCCTTCCTTCCCACCCTGGTCTATCAAAGAGGGATTCTGACCCCTGCATAAATATTAAATAGAGATTATGCTCTCTTTTCCTACCTCTCACTCACTGTTTCTGCCCAAGAGGAATGAGTTATGTGTTTGGTGAAACTGGGAAAAAAGATTATGTGTAGCTCAGACCTGCCTTCCCCCACTATGTGGCCATGTGGTAAATGCACTGAGTCTAGGCTTCTTTGTCTCGATAGCTAGTCAGTCCAGTTTGATTTTGGGAGGGGCAAAGTGACAGGTATTAGAATCCCATTTGTGGCCACAGATGCAGGCCACATTTTCCAATCAAACCTTAGTGGTAGGAAAGCTGATATTTTAGTCTCTGACTCCATATCTATTTTTCAAATGTTTCTAAATGTACATGGTCAAAGGGATATGACCACTTGAATTGGTGTGCAGTGATAGGAAGTATACCAAGTTGGAAATTAGGTGACCTAGGTCTCCAGACCAGCAGGTAGATCACATCTCTTCTCTAGGATTTAGCTTTCTCATTTATGAAACAAGTAAGGGAGCTTTGGAGAGCTCTAAGGGTATCTCCAAATGTATCATGCCATGGCTATCATCAGGCTATAAAATAAGTCCTGAAGGGAATATATGATTCACATTTTTAAAGAAGGATGTGAAGAGTTGGGGAGAATCTAACAGGGATGAAAGCATCAAAAGAAAAGTTAGCGTGGTAAATATGAAAAATAGAAAGAAGCAGGGCTGATTATCCAGCCCAGGTGTTTGCAGACTGATTCACCTTGACAGCCATTAAAGTTTATGCACACAAAAGGATATAGATAATTTACATATAATCACATGTAGGAGGAGTTTCACTGATGCATGTCTTGAAAAATCTTCTACTCATCTGATGAGCTTTATGATCTGATCTTAATAAAGATTCTAAGCAGGAAGTTGAAAAAAAATCACTACATATACTTTTAAATCTCTATAATCCCTATCTTAAAGAACACAAAAGGATAGAATCATGGGTTAACCACTTGTGATTACTTTTTTTGCCTGGATTCTTTGTCTAATAAACATAGCACATTTTTTCCTTAGGCTCAGTTTCATGAGGTTAACATTCACTGTATCTGTCTTCTCTGATCTTGTCCTGTCTTTGATTTTGATTCTAGATCTAACATGTTACTGTTATCATTGGGCAATGATAAGAAAGAATACTAAAATATAGTATATATAGTTATATATAATATATATATCATATAATATATTAATGATATTCAGTTCAGTTCAGTCGCTCAGTTGTGTCTGACTCTGCGACCCCATGGACTGTAGCAAGCCAGGCTTCCCTGTCCCTCACCAACTCCCGGAGCTTACTCAAACTCATGTCCATTGAGTCAGTGATGGCATCCAACCATCTCATCCACTATTAATGATAGAAATATTAATTTAATAATATAAATGTAATATATTAAAATATGTATATAATATGACCACAGCTTCTTTTTCTTGCTTTGTTACTCAAGTCCTGCATATAATAGCTCTGAGGAGCCCATTAGGGTAGATCATACTCATGCCCCAGAAAAGCTTTGAAATGTGTTGACCATATCTTGTCCTATCTTCATATCTTCAGGCAAAAGCTCTGGCTTCCTAATCGAGAATTCTTCTGGCTGGTACCAGGTTATATTCAGAGACATCTTTTATACTCATCTTTAGTATTTTCGGGGCTTCCCTGATAGTTCAGTTGGTAAAGAATCCGCCTGCAATGCAGGAGACCCTAGTTCAATTCCTGGGTTAGGAAAATCCCCTGGAGAAGGGATAGGCTACCCACTCTAGTATTCTTGGGCTTCCCTTGTGACTCAGCTGGTAAAGAATCCACCTACAATGTGGGAGATCTGGGTTTGATCCCTGGGTTGGAAGATATCCTGGAGAAGGGAAAGGCTACCCAATCCAGTATTCTGGCCTGGAGAATTCCATGGACTGTATAGTCCATGGGGTTGCAAAGAGTCGGACACAACTGAGCGGCTTTCACTTCACTTAGTATTTTCATTGTTGATTTATTAGTTATCAGGAACTCTTATATGAGGCCATAGTCATCACTTGAAGGAAGAAGTGTTGCAAGGAGGCACTTGTTCACCACCAGAAAATATTATTAAGTTGGGAATTCAAAGATCTTGGACTTAACGTTGGGTGCTCTGATCATTGGGATACATGAATTTAGATTGACTCTCTGTTTAGAAGCCATGAGTACATTTTCATTTGTATGTGGAATAGTGGCGTTGTATTAGTTGAACATGTTTTGTGAATGATGTGGGCTATGAAGTTCATATGTAATTTTTGTCTGCTCAATATATATTCCCAATTGTTCTGGTTTTCCTTTAAGAAACCAGCTCTCTCTCTCTCAGTCCATAGGTTTGTGCAGAGATGTCCCATTCCCTGGTTCAAAGAGGAGGTGAATTAGGCCAGTGAACCAGCCCTTGGAATTACAGTGGAACTATTGGGAACAATGGACTGTCTTCTTCTGGATTGATAATCTAGTGAGGTGCAAATGTGGACCTTTCAGTGATAAACACAGTGCTTAAGTTCCAGCAAATAGCTGTGCCTGAAATGAAACCATGCATGGACCTTTCAACAATTTGACCTAGTACAACCTAATTCTTCCTTAAACCAGTTTATTTTTAATTCTGTCACTTATAACCAGAAGAATTCTGACAAATAGATACCTATATCCTATAATGCCCCCCACTGCCCACATTATACTTATGCTAAGAATAGTTTACTGATAGTAGCTTTGGTTTTTTCTCAGATCTATTGATATTTTTCCCTTTTACATTTATTCCTCCTTATCTGGTCTGCTTTTAAGCTACATGTGAGAAGCCAATTCCCACCCTGTTTGTTGATGCAGCTTGTTTTTAAGCATTGCCTTGTGCAAAGAACTATTCTGGATAGTCCTAAAGGGAGACGGAATAGAGGTGAAGGCTTGGAGTTGGAAAATACAGGAGAAGGCTAAATGGGAGAGAAGTTTGGGAAACTCCGTGGGAGACCTAAAAGACCAAATAGAAGGAAGGGCATTCAATTAGAAAGCAATTGCTATTTTGTTGCCCACCCTATATACCCTTTCAGTGCTCCAGGGAATATGGCAGAACCCCAGAAGGAGATGACTGGGTGGTACAATGAAGGAGATATAGTAATGGATAAGACATGTCTCCTGCATTGGCAGGCAGATTCTTTACCACTGAGCCACCTGGGAAGCCATATATACATACATACTTACACACACACATACATACAAACATGGTTTGTGTATGTATGTATGTATATGTATATCACCATGTATATATATATTGGAGTGGGTAGCCATTGCCTTCTCCAGGGGAACTTCCCAACTCAGGGATTGAACCCAGGTCTCCTGCATTGCAGGCAGATTCTTTACCATCTAAGCCACCAGGGAAGTGCCTATATATATATGTATATACACATATATACACACATATATAACACATATGCACATATACACACACACACATATATACACACACACACACACACATTCTACTTGCTATTTTTATGATTGCCTAACCTAGGTACCTCATATAAGCAGAATCGTAGTCTTTGTCCTTTTGTGACTGCCTTACTTTACTTATAATGGCCTCAAAATTCATCCATGTTGTAGCATGTGTCAGTATTTCCTTCCCTCCTAAAGTTGAGTTATATTTTGTTGTATGGATATATCACATTTTGTTTATCCATTCATCCATGATAACGCTATTTTACTTTTTGTCTGTATGTACTTGCCTATTCTAAGGCCGAAGAATTGATGCTTTTGAACTGTGGTGTTGGAGAAGACTTTTTTTTTTTGGAGAAGAGTCCTGAGAGTCCCTTGGACAGCAAGGAAATCAAATCAGTCCATCCTAAAGGAAATCAGTCCTGAGTATTCATTGGAAGAACTGATGCTGAAACTGAAACTCCAATACTTTGGCCACCTGATGTGAAGAACTGACCCGTTTGAAAAGACCCTGATGCTGGGAAAGATTGAGGGCAGGAGGAGAAGGGGACAACAGAGGATGAGATGGACATGAGTTTGAGTAAACTCGGGAGTTGGTGATGGACAGGGAGGCCTGGCCTGCTGCAGTCCATGGGGTCACAAAGAGTCGGACACAACTGAGAAACTGAACTGAGATGAAGACCTGATACAAGAGGGATCATCCAATATTTGCCTTTTGTGTCTGGCTTATTTCACTTAGCATAATGTCCTCAAGGTTCATCCATGTTGTAGCATGTGTCAGAATTTTGTTCCTTTTAATGGTGGGGTGTATTCCATTGCACATGTGTATCCCATCTTATTTATCCATTCATTTGTTGATGAATAATTGGATTGTTTTTCCCTTATAGCTATTATGAATAATGCTGCTAGGAACACTGGTGTGCAAGTATCTGAAACCATGTTTTCAATTCTTTGGGGTATAGACCCAGGTGTGGAATTGCTGATTCATATGGTAATTCTATGTTTTAATTTTTGAGAAACTGCCAAACTGTTTTCCAAAAAGGCTATACCATTTTACATGGCTACCAGCAATGCAGAAGTGTTCCAATTTCTCTACATCCTTAACAACACTAGTTATTCTCCATTTTAAAAATTATAGCCATCTTAGTGAATGTGATGGCATCTCATTGTAGTTTTGATTTGCATTTCCCTAAGATGATGGCACCTGGTCCCAATACTTCATGGCAAATAGATGGAGAAACAGTGGAAACAGTGGCTGTCTTTATTTTTTGGGGGGCCAAAATCACTGCAGATGGTGATTGAAGCCATGAAATTAAAAGACGCTTACTCCTTGGAAGGAAAGTTATGACCAACCTAGACAGCATATTAAAAAGCAGAGACATTACTTTGTCAACAAAGGTCCATCTAGTCAAAGCTATGGTTTTTCCAGTAGTCATGTATCGGATGTGAGAGTTGGACTATAAAGAAAGCTGAGCACCAAAGAATTGATGCTTTTGAACTGTGGTGTTGGAGAAGACTCTTGAGAGTCCCTTGGACTGCAAGGAGATCCAACCAGTCTATCCTAAAGGAAATCAGTCCTGGGTGTTCATTGGAAGGACTGATGTTGAAGCTGAAACTCCAATATTTTGGCCACCTGGTGTGAAGAGCTGACTCATTTGAAAAGACCTTGATGTTGTGATAGATTGAGGGCAGGAGGAGAAGGGGATGACAGAGGATGAGATATTTAGATGGCATCACCGACTCAATGGACATGGGTTTGGGTAAACTCCTAGAGTTGGTGATGGACAGGGAGGCCTGGCGTGCTGCGGTTCACGGGGTCGCAAAGAGTCAGACACGACTGAGCTGAACTAACTAAGATGATGTTGAGCATCTATTCATGTGTTTATTGGCCATTTCTTTACCTTCTTTGGAGAAGTACCTGTTCAAGTCCTTCCTTTGTCCATTTTTTACTTATTTGGTTTTTTGTTGTTGAGCTGTATGATTCTACTTTTTAAATCACTATGTTAAATGCTGGAAATATAGTAATGGGTAAGACACAGACCCTGTCCTCAAGAAACTCACAAACTAGTGGGAGAAGCAGACAATATTCTAATGCAGTGTGGTGAACCCAGTGATAATTATATGCTCAAGGTATTATTAGAGTTTCAAAGAGGGGTATACTAGTGGAGGTGCGACACAGACATGGAAGTTTTCCTGGGTGGTATGGTACTTAGAATCTCAAAGGATGCTAGCCAGGCAAAAAAGGGAAAGGGGTTCATATTCCAGGCAGAAAGGAAATGATGAGCAATGGTTTGCAGACATAGAACAGCAGGGCATGTGTTGCAAACTTCAAGCATTTCCCTGCTGAAGGAATGGGAAGTCCAATGAAGGCAGGGACAAGAGATGAGGCTGGAGAGGTAGACAGGAATTGGATAATGTCAGATGTTATAAGCTGTTATAAGGTATATTTATGACTTATCCTGAGAGCTCTGGGGAGTCATTCAAGAATTTTAAGCAGAGGAGTTACATAGTGAAACTTGTGTGTTAGATCAAATCTTCCCAATCCTTTTTCATATTGTATCATGGTATACATAGCATGATGAGTTTTGTATGGCATTCTGAGGTAGGTATCCTTGCAGCTGCATGCTGCTGGAGATGACAGGCCCAGGCTTTAGTTGCCCCAGGTCCAACACAGCTGTCTCGAGAGCTAAGAGACAGCTGGGAAAGTGTTTTAGATAGATCATGGTGAAGATAGATCATGGTCATGTGAAGAACAGGTTGGAGGAAAACAGCACCAGAGGCAAAGTGTCAGCCAGGTATAGAAAGGATAGAGAATATAACTAGGAGATAGAACTGATGGGACTTGATAGATTAAAGATAAAGGATGGGGAAGAGGAGTCAAAAGTGACTCCCAGGTTTCCTCCTTGGACCACTGGATGGAGAAGCAACATATTTAAGAGGGAAGATCATGATTTAGGGCTGGATATAAAGATTTGATTTACTTCGATTTACTTTGATGGGCTGGATATGCCCAATAGATGGTCCTTATGTTCTTACAGGCTCTATTGGCTATGGAGAAAGGAACTGCATAGACCAAGAATCCAGTTCAGTGTGGAAATTTTTATGGGAATGACTCGACCAGAGATCCACCTGTGTTGAAAAGCTTCCCAGTCCACAGCCTCAAAAAAGACAACCTTTTCTATATACCATGTGACTTCAAACTTTGTCCACAGCTGAATATTATAGGGATAAACATTTGGCCCACTACTGAAATGATCTCTCATGAGAATCAGACATTGGGGCCCCATGACTTTGTTTCATGGGGAACCGAACTTAAAGATCAGATAGATCCATCATTCTCAAATTGCATCCCCAGATAATCAGAATCATTTGAGAACTTGTTAGAAATGTAAAATCTCATACCTCTTCCCCTGGCTACTGAATCAGAGCCTGTTGAATGGGTCTCAGTAATATATGTTTTACAAACTTTCTTTCCGGTACAGGCTATCATTGATAGAGACTCTAAGGATAATACTACCATTCTGGGAGTAACCCTGATCAAGCACCCAAGTGCTGATAAGTAAGCAGAGAAAGCTGGTTTGCAGAGAGAAGCAGGAGGCTGAAGAGAGACAGGCAGGCAGGCAAAGAAACAAACAGAGGAAAAACAAGCTACCTAATAACTTCCCAGTTCCATGAGTCCCAGTTGTTCTTCCTGCAGTTGGAGTTTGTGAAATTTCTCTGCATCATTGCACAAATCCCTTTTGTTTGAATAAGGTTTTCTTCTTTACAATAAGATGCCTGATTTCTTAGTTTTATATTTTTCCAAAAATCTATTGTGCATTTACTGTATGGCTACTGTACAAGACATTATAAAGGATAAGAAGATCAACTAGACCTACCTAGTTATTGCCCTTGAGAAGCTCCATTTAATGTGGGAGGAATGTTAGAAGCCCTGTAGGGGAAGTGGTTCCTGAACTTTGAGATTATCTGATAAAAACTAAACACAGATCTTCCGTCATTTACAATGGAATTACATCCCCATAAACCCATTGGAAGTTGAAAATGCATTTAAAACATCAAACGCACAGAACATTGAAGCTTAGCCTCAGTTCAGTTCAGTCACTCAGTCACGTCCGACTCTTTGCAACCTCATGGACTGCAGCACGCCAGGCTTCCCTGCCCATCACCAACTCCCAGAGCTCACTCAAACTCATGTCCACTGAGTCGGTGATGCCATCCAACCATCTCATCTTCTGTCGTCCCCTTCTCCTCCTGCCCTCAGTCTTTCCCAGCATCAGAGCCTTTTCAAATGAGTCAGTTCTTCGCATCAGGTGGCCAAAGTATTGGCGCTTCAGCTTCAGCATCAGTCCTTCCAATGAATATTCAGGACTGATTTCCTGTAGGATGGACTGATTGGACCTCTTTGTTATCCAAGGGACTCTCAAGAGTCTTTTCCAACACCACAGTTCAAAAGCATCAATTCTCCAGCCCTCAGCTTTCTTTATAGTCCAACTCTCACATCCATACATGACTACTGGAAAAACCATAGCTTTGACTAGATGGACCTTTGTTGGCAAAGTAATGTTTCTGTTTTTTAATATGCTGTCTGGGTTGGCAAAAAAAAAAAAAAACAAAACCAAACTAGTGGAGGTGATGGAATTCCAGTTGAGCTATTTCAAATCCTAGAAGATGATGTTGTGAAAGTGCTGCAGTCAATATGCCAGTAAATTTGGAAAACTCAGCAGTGGCCACAGGACTGGAAAAGGTCAGTTTTCATTCCAATCCCTAAGAAAGGCAATCCCAAAGAATGCTCAAACTACTGCACTGTTGCACTCATCTCACACGCTAGTGGACTTCCCTGGTGGCTCAGATGGTAAAGCATCTGCCTACAATGCGGGAGACCTGGGTTAGATCCCTGGGTCACGAAGATCTCCTGGAGAAGGAAATGGCTACCCACTCCAGTATTCTTGCCTGGAAAATCCCATGGACAGAGGAGCCTGGTGGGCTACAGTCCATGGGGTCGCAAAGAGCTGGACATGACTGAGCGACTTCACTTTCACTTTCTTTCACATGCTAGTTAACTAATGCTCAAAATTCTCCAAGCCAGGCTTCAATAGTACGTGAACCATGAACTTCCATATGTTCAAGCTGGATTTAGAAAAGGCAGAGGAACCAGAGATCAAATTGCCAACATTCATTGGGTCATCAAAAAAGCAAGAGAGTTCCAGAAAAACATCTACTTCTGCTTTATTGACTAGGCTGAATCCTTTGACTGTGTGGATCACAACAAACTCTGGAAAATTCTGAAAGAGATGGGAATACCAGACCACCTGACTTGCCTCTTGAGAAGTCTGTATGTAGGTCAAGAAGCAACAATTAGAACTGGACATGGAACAACAGTCTGGCTCCAAATAGGAAAAGGAGTACATCAAGGCTGTATATTGTCACCCTGCTTATTTAACTTATATGCAGAGTACATCATGAGAAACGCTGGGCTGGAGGAAGCACAAGCTGGAATCAAGATCGCTGGGAGAAATATCAATAACCTCAGATATGCAGATGACACCACCCTTATGGCAGAAAGTGAAGAGGAACTAAAGAGCCTCTTGATGAAAGTGAAAGAGGAGAGTGAAAAAATTGGCTTAAAGCTCAACATTCAGAAAACTAAGATCATGGCATCTGGTCCCATCACTTCATGGCAAATAAATGGGGAAACAGTGGAAACAGTGACAGACTTTATTTTTTTGGGCTCCAAAATCACTGCAGATGGTGAGTGCAGCCATGAAATTAAAAGGTGCTTGCTCCCTAGAAGAAAAGTTATGACCAACCTAGATAGCATATTAAAAAGTAGAAACATTACTTTGCCAACAAAGGTCCATCTAGTCAAAGCTATGGTTTTTCCAGTAGTCATGTATGGATGTGAGAGTTGGACTATAAAGAAAGCTGAGGGCTGGAGAATTGATGCTTTTGAACTGTGGTGTTGGAGAAGACTCTTGAGAGTCCCTTGGACTGCAAGGAGATCCAACCAGTCAACCCTACAGGAAATCAGTCCTGAATATTCATTGGAAGGACTGATGCTGAAGCTGAAGCTTCAATACTTTGGCCACCTGCTGCGAAGAGCTGACTCATTGGAAAAGACCCTGATGCTGGGAAAGATTGAAGGTGGGAAGGGAAGGGGACGACAAAAGATGAGATGGTTGGATGGCATCACCGACTCAATGGACATGAGTCTGAGTAAATTCAGGAGTTGGTGATGGACAGGGAGGCCTGGCATGCTGCAGTCCGTAGGGTTGCAGAGTCCGACATGACTGAGCGACTGAACTGAACTGAAAGGAACCGAGATTGGTAAATGTATTCAGAACAGTTATATTAGCCAGCAGTTGGGCCCATTTATCTAACACAAAACTTATTTTACAATAAAGTGTGAACTGTCTCATGTAATTTCTTGAATCCTGTGCTAAAGCTGAAAAACAGAATGGTCGTGTTTTGGATGTTTACTCTTGTGATCACCCAGCTGACTGGCATTGCAAAATCGGAAAACTGTAAGCCAGGGACCATCTGTAGTAGCATCTCAGTATCTAGCAAGGCCAAAGAAGTCATCAAGGAAGAGGCGATAGTTAATATATACCTTGAATAATGAGTGCAAAGAAGGGGAAGAAGAAGAGGGGAAGGTGTTTCAAATAGAAAAATAGCACAAAGATATGGGAACCGATGGGGTGCCTGTGTGAAACAGTGAGTGGTGTAAGGCAAATGCAGGTTAAAAATGAGACCCTTAATTCTCCTGGTTGAGAATAAGGGAGCAGACTTTCTCCCCACTTCTCCCATTTCTTTCCAAATTTCATTCCCTGTCCCTTTCAAATGAATGCAAATCTTTTATATGGCTAAAGAAGCCTCTCAAAGGTCTCACAGCTCTGGAATGTTACCTGGAGGACCTGGGAACGATCTCTTTGAAATGCAAACATCAAGGGAAGTAGAGCCCCACCTCTCAGTTGCTCTAGGAGTTTAGGAGTCTAACTTCTCTGGGCATCTTGCTCCAATTTGCAAAACTACTTGCTGTGGTAAAGATATGTTAAATTTGTTTCTCCAACTGATACAGTCAACATAGGTAGTCTCCCCAGTAGATGAGAAAGCTAGGACGGAGTCTGAATGACCACAAGTGCTCTTAATTGAGAACTAGTTATGGTGTATCCTGAAAACACGTACGGAATGGGTTCTATCTGTTTGACCACAAAAGAGGGGCAAGATTCCTTTCTGTCTCTGCAGTCACATAGTGGGTTGCCTCTGATGCTCATTCCATTCTGCTTTAATGTTTATTCAATAATAAACATGTCTTCCTTCACGACTATTTTGGTGGAGAGGATGTGGGGGTTGGAAGATCTCATTTCTTTCAATTTCCCCACCAGGGGTCTGGGGATTCCTTGGTGGCTCAGCTGGTAAGTCTGCCTGCAATGTGGGAGACCTGGGTTTGATCCCTGGGTTGGGAGGATCCCCTGGAGAAGGAAATGGCAACTCACTCCAGTATTCTTGCCTGGAACATCCTATGGATGGAGGAGCCCGGTGGGTGCCATGGGGTCGCAAAGAGTAGGACACAACCAAGCGACTTCACTTTCACTTTTCACCAGGGGTTTGGCTTGTCTGGAGCGTACAGGTTACAGAAGGTGGGTGAGCCAGGAAGTGAGAGGGTGAGCCTAAGGCCAGAGCACAAGCGCGCTATGTGAGCAGATGAGTGTTATTCTACAGGCAGGAAGGAGCTATGGAAGAACTAATCCAGGAAATGGAGTAATGTTCTACCTTAGAAAAATGACTCTGGCAGTAGTGTATGTGGTGGGTTGGAAGGGAGAAGCATCTAGTGACATATCACTGCATGTGGACACAATCTTGGTGTGTATCACTCAAAGAGTATTCTTGGACTGACCTTTCCCTAAACCCCCTACCAATATCCACATTTGTGTATTTTAAGTTTTATCACAGTGACGTTTCTCCAGGATATAGAGTAGTGGACAATAGTGAATGTAGCTGCATGTCTGACGCTCCTTGGCTGTTTTTCCTCTCTGGTTTGGGAGCTCATCTGGCCCCACAGCCTCCACCCAGTGGCTCTTGAGGTCCCCAGTATCTTCAGATTCTAGACTATCTCTGGTGACTTCCATCGGGAGAAGGGACTTGCTTATATTGCAGGGATCTCTACCATTAGCTGGTGCTCAGTTTATGATAAACACTTGCTTGAGATTCAGGGAGGTCCTGTAAACCAGCCAAACTGAGGTGTGCTGGTTAGCTCAGATGCCTCATTTATTGGCAACCCCTACTGGGAAGCCCCTGATTGTGACCATTGATTCCTTGGATTCATGTGAGTTCAGGCTTTCCTATTAAAACAACCCATTAAATGGATTTCTTTCACCTGGGACTTTGTAAACAGAAATTGAGAAGAGTCAAAACACTGTGAATGAACCACATATACATTTATTAAATAGTTAACAAAGGCAAAGCAGTAACCACTTACTATATATATATATATATATATAATTAATACACATCTGATTCTCCCTTAACTACCAATTTCCCCAAGGAATTATTCACCTCTTCAGGTCACGAAGGCTAAAGGCAAAGACTCAATCCCCACCCTCTTCTTGATCCTCCATGGGTTGACCATCATTTCCTGTAGCCATAATGTCTCTAGAAGCATGCTGAATGCAGAGACACCTCAGGTTCCTTCTGCATTCTCGGGTCCAGCTCATGAACAGGCTATCTGCTTTAACAGGTGCTGTTACAACTGCTCACTGCTATGCATCCGGTTAGTCTATGATTTTTCACCAAATTTTCTCTTTGTACTCAGGCATACATGCTGGGCGCTGTGCTAAATCACTTATAGGGTGTTACCTCCCTCTTTCATCAGGAAAATCTTTGATTTTTCTTGCATCTGTTTTGCCCAGATGTCCTGCCTGCCTCTGCACTGCACTGTTAATATGAAAAAACAGAAAAGTGCTGGGCTGACCAGAACTTCCTTCTTATACAGGTTTCAGCATGCACTTTGGAATGGAGCATCTATTTGACAGGACAGAAATCAAATCTGTTCCTCTCACAAACCTCACCCTTTTGTCAGGGTGGCTATCTTTTTGATCAGTGGAGCTGTTGGCTTTTGTTCCCCAGACTCCTACTGTCCTCCTGTTGAAGGGAGAGTCCAGATGCTGAGAGCAAAATCTGGGAGGGCTCAGTTAAACGGACACTTCAGTACAGGAAAGCGTCAAGTAAAAAGGCCGAGTATGTGCATCCATCTGTTGGAGATGAACAAGTACAGGCGTGAGGCTACTCCAGAAATGCCATCACTTGTCAGGCCCATCACTGTTATGCTCTTTATACCAAAGTGGACCATGAGGGTGGATTCAGGTCTGTGGAATTTGGGGATATTCAGTATCAAGTCAGTATTTTAGGTTCATTATTATATCAGAACTTTCCTGACCGTGAGAAAATTACAGGAGTCTGCCTTTTTTGGCCTTCTTGAGGTAGTGAATGGCTGTACCGCCCATCCATAGGAATTTGGTTGCTGGTTAAACGTTGTGATTCAAGTGCCCAGTTTTGCTTCAGTAAAGCGTTTCTCCCTTATCTGTGCATGTGGCCTCTGATACTTGACCAGTGGAGTCATGCCTTTTAAAATATAAACACTCCCAGGAGAGGCCGCACATTAAGCTGCTAACACCTTAGTGTGATTTGTCTCTTAGATCTCAGAGATGAGCTGCTCTCCATAGCCTGAGATAACCAACAGGAAAGTTCTAATGGGAAAAAACCCACTATCTATCTGGGGAAGCAGGCCTGATAAGTTGCTGTCTTGGGGCTTCTGGAAGGCCAGGGGATGAGAATAGGAGGGACTTAACAGGATGTTGGGGAAATGGTTGACAAATGCCAAGGTAAACTCGGTTAACACCTGGTTTTGCCCCTGGGTCAACTTCCCTCTGCCCGGTAGAAACTCCATTTTGATGACGGTCGAGAATGCCTGCCCTGAATTCTTGCTGTTATCATTCAGCAGCTTCAAAGAGAGAGACATTAGCTGAATCACTTAGAGGCCAAAGACCTCTTGTAAATGTCTATATACTGAACTGGTTTTAGTGTAGAATTATCAGAGTCACAGAAACATATCAAACACATCAAAGGGCTCAAAGTCAGCTTATCAAGAAATGCCACAGTGGGAACCACACTTAGAAATAGTCTAGCAGGGCACAAGGGGCCAGGAAGCTAGTAGCTCTGTAGGACTCAGCTGATACTGGACAAGAACTCCACCTCCTTTCTGGCCCTTTTCATTGTCCTAGATATGTGGATAATACTTTGTTCTTCAGTTGCTCAGTTGTGTCTGACTCTTTGTGACCCCATGGACTATAGCATACCAGGCTTCCCTGTTCTCCACTATCTCCCACAGTTTGCTTAAGTTCATGTCCATTGAGTCAGTGATGCTATCTGACCATCTCATCCTCTGCCACCCCTTTCTCCTTTTGCCTTCAATCTTTCCCAGCATCAGGATCTTTTTCACTCTGTCACAACCTCTTATCCAAAGTCTCTTCATCTCAGTTTTCTATAAGCCAACTACTGGACAGTGGAGAAGTTCCTGATTAGTGTTTTAAGTATTTAGAAATCTGACTAAATAAAGTGTTACCAAGTTACATTTTGCTTTCCTTACAGAACAGAATTGATTATCCTTTCATTCCTGTGCCATTGGTTGGAGAAAACCAATTTGAAGTGAGAGAAAACATTTAAAAGGAAAGTCATGCATCCTGGTGTTGTGAAACCAGTGATGCCCATCTTGAAAAGAATAAAATGAATGACACTGGTTTCAAACGTTACACTCAAGATAAAGGATAGAAATCAATAACAGGAAAATACAAACTCTTAATAATAATGTATCTTAGAATATGCCTCAGAATTTCTGAAGCACAATAGAAACCAGTGAGCATTATCTCAAAATGTTTAGCATTCTTTTGCTAAAATATAAGTGTGTCTTTCTTGTGGTGGTGACCTCAATATTATAGGAATAATATATCTAATACACTGGATGTATTAGCTATATAATTCAAAATACTGAAAGTATATATTTAGAAATAAATTTATTCTATGTATGAAATATAGCATTAAACCAAATCAAATTTTATATTAGAATTACTAAATATTAAGATTAATATGCTAGAAGACAAATAGCTTTTAAGTGAACTCCTAATGTGTGAATATGGATTCATAAAAAAAGACAAAACCAGGAAATTTACACATTTTATTAAAAGAAAAAATAAACAACGTGGAAATAGCATAAAATGAATTGCATAATGCACACTTCTAAACACAAACAAGCAGTAGAGCATATAACTTGGAAAAACAAAAACAAAAAAAATCAAAGCATCTGACCTACTGATAGCAGTTGAGGAAATGAGCTGTTGCATTTTGGAGCCAAAATATTATGGGAACAGTTTATATTTATTAAGTATTATGATCATTATTTAAATCTATAATTGTTGCACAGGGCTAGTAATTTTCATATTGTATGTAAATCGGCATTTTTCTATCCAAAATATGTGCTTCCATTTTCTACATTATACCAGACTGTTGTTATATGAATGCACAGAGTTAGCTTCATAAAAAAGAATATATTTAGGAGCATCTTTTAAAAGTCTTATTTAAATTCTTGTAATTTTGGTGCATGTAACGAATGGTTCATTTTCTAATAATTAAAGCAACACCAATAATAAAAGGAAATTGATTTTGACAAGGGCAACCCTCAAATCCAATGATATAATAGTCATAATAATTCTCTCAACTGCTAGACACGAAAGACAGCAACAAAATAATTTGGTTTCCATCATTAACAAATAGCATCTGTATACAGAAATAAAGCTTTGCAATCATGCAGTTCTATGACAGATAAATGCTTAGGCTGTGTGAGGGAAAAGAGGACTGCTTAAAGTTGGGTTACTTTTATAGAGGTTTTTTCTTAAAAATAATTAAAGTAATATGATGTAGCTTGATTTATTTCACAGTGATACATTTCCTAAGTATGCTATAATAGAGGATGGTTAAAGAGAAAGATAAAATGCCTCTGGGATAATCCTGCTTTGGGGTATTGATGGGTAGTTCTCTTCCAGGGAAGAAGTGTAGGGCATGGAAACGGAATTAGTGAAACTAAATCCTTTTCTGGGTTTAATAGAGGTCCTTTCTTCCTCTAATTTTACTTACTTAAAAGACAGCACTGTGTTTAAGCTCTAAAGAGTATGACCCAGTGGCTGTCAGTACGCACAACGTGCCATCAGTGAACTGATTACCTTTTGTGATGCTTCTAGGTTCGTTCTTACTATTTTAGAGTTGATTCTGCCTAACATAAAATCTTACTATATTTCTACTGACCTTATGAAAATATATTTGTGTGGCTTATATTTTCACAAGGAAATATTAACATAAGAACATGGGTTAAGCTGGGAAAATACGTTGGTGGTAAGGTTAAAGTTGGAGTTCCTAACTACAAAATGAATGAATGCTTACATTTTACAACAATGGAAATGCTGATCAGATGGTCAGGCTGTTAGCTGTAAGTGATCATGTATTGAAGGGGGGAAAAAAAACAAATTTCTGACCAACTGGCCCTGAGCTATTGGACAACTGTAAGGCTTGGATTGCTTTCTGGCTTTGGTTTATTTTCATGTTTCTGTAAGTGAGAACTATCAAAATCGGTAACAATACTAACACCAATTCCGTCAACCCCAAGATGGGCTCCTTTTCCAGGGCAAGGACAACAGGTCTCAAGATGGGAAGGCCTCAAAGTCGGTACGGTGATCTATCCTTAAACCTTTCTAACCTTGACCTTTTTCTAAGCCTCATTGCCTGGAGGAAACAAAAAGATAAATGGTGATTTGTAGGTGACGTGGGAGCTGAAATCGACAGAGATGGTCTGACAGACATTCTTCTCTAGCTCCAATGTATTAATATGTAAGATTTTGGCTGGTTCTCTTCTGTTTGGTTAAAAGAGTAGGAGGCTGAAGTGGCACAGTGAAGCACTGTCTAATCTGCTAAAGGTAAGTCAGAAAATAGCTTCCACTGAACAGGCATAAAGTAAATATAAAATTGTGTCAGGACCATTTTTTCCCCTTTGTTGGAGGGGATGAAATGCCCTGTGCTGGCCATATTTAACTGTTAAATTATATCTTTCAATAGCTGCCAATTTGGTTTTGGCTTCTGGATCTTGAAGGGGAAATAGTGGCGAGGGTTAACAATTTGATTGTCACTTAAATATATATTTAAATATATATTTATTTGATATAACTGATATATCTCAATTGATCATTTTCTGTGAAAGATGAAATCTCATTGGATCAGAATGGGAATATCCATCTTGCAGCTTACAAGGTATTTCACTGCTTGTAACCATTGAAAAAAGAAGACCTTAGCACCAAAAACCTGCCTGGGGTTGTGTGTGTGTGTGTGTTTGAGGATTAATTCACAAAACAATCTTTGCTAGTGATCTTGCTAAAAGTTGAAGTACCTGAACTTTTGTTTAGTGCCATTGGCTGAAGCTGACCTGTTGCCTGCCACCAGTCTTGTCTTATGGGAGCCGTAGCAAACCAGAAAGCCTCCACAACAGGAAAGCAACATCATGCTTTAGTTAAGTCTTGTAGGAAAAAAAAAACCTTCTTCTCAAAGTCTTAGAAATAACTCTCTCTTACTAACTTTTCCACTATTATCACAGACTTCTTATATTAAAAAAAAAAAAACAACTCCAAGGGTCACTTTCATGAACTATGTACATAAGTGCAAAAAAGGTGTGTCTCACACGTTCGCACCCTAACTGAGACCATCAGTTAACTGCAGCATATGTCTCTTCAACACTGTTATGGGCTCATTCCACAGTATCTGTATGAATGAGTTCACCAATGTGAATGAATGTGATCTGTGCTTTTGTCATTCTTAACCCTCCTTTGGATAGATTTGAGTAAGAAAATTTTTGTAGCTACAGCTATGCCACTTGAGTAATTTTGAATAAGTAAGGTTATAAAGAGAGATCAGGACGTATTATGAATACAATTGTGTCTAAATACTGTGGAATAACCCTATCCACACAACAAATTCTATCAGCTCTAAAGTCTGATTCTAGAATCCACATGTTGTAAACTTTTTGCTCAAAAAGTCACAGAAGGACGCAAATTCAGTTTTCAAAGGGAACTTTGGGATTAAAAAGAAAAGTCAATCATATCTATATCTGAGCTTTGAGCTGTATGTGCTACATGCCACACTGTCAAAAAACCACAGTTTTACAAGTAAAATTTTCACACACAAAAAAATGTCTAAAGGTAGCCATGTTGTAGGTTTGTTGCTGAAGCAACAACTAAATATTAGTTAAAAATTATTATTTGTATATAAAGTTAAGTTCTTAAATTGTGAACTGTAAGAAATAGTCATGAACTAGACTCTAAACCTTGCTTCAGTGTCAGTTGAGGATCTATCTAGGCGGGTTGAATACACGTAGTAAAATTTTAAAAATTTTTCTCTAACTCTCCTTCAAAGTTAAATTTGTGAACTACTTAAAGATATGAAAAAGGAACAAAATAAAAACCTTAAAAACAAGAAAAAGGAAAACATGGCACCAATTAGTGAGTTGGTGCTCAGAACCTTATTTGTAATTATATTTACAGTTGGATTAGGTACTATCAGTTAAACTTGCAAAAAAATAAAGTTGTTATACTCTGTTACCTAGTGTTTATTCTATTGCCTTTGCCAGGCACTGATAAAATAAAAAGTGAGGCCACCATCTTCCTAAATCTATTCAACAGAATTGGGAGATAGTATTTCCCTATTTCTATTTAAACATGTGAAATGTAGAAGAGATTCAAAGAAAGAAGATTCCAGTTTCTATTCATTCTATGCATCACAGCCTACCCTACAGACTGAAATAACCTGAAAACCTGTGGCTGCATTTCATCTAAGAGCATCCTCATAAACTCTCTAAAGGAGTAGTGGAAGGCTGAAATAACGTTCCAAGTAGCACATGGGCCTTCCCTATAGATTATTTAATAAAATTTAATGCCAATGTTGTCCTTAATTGGACATCACTGTGCTTCTTGGTCGTGCCATGAAAAAGAGATTCATGTTGTAATGATTCATTTTATTTGGTTCCTGCTGATGGTAGGGAGGAGGTACTTGCTTTGCCCAAATTGGAAAGCTGGTGAGCTGAGGCTGCCCATTAGTGAACACAGCCTAGTGGTGTAGGACAACACTTACGGCAAGATCAAAGTGCTTCAGTGTGTTCAGGAATGGATGGAGAAGATTGATGGGAGTAGGCAGAGGATGGCTTTACACACTGCAACTAACTACATATTAAAGACTCTAGACAAGTGAAATGAAATGCAACAGCTAGTTGAGGAATCATGCTCCAACTGCAAAAGCAAATACTGTATTTTACATGGTGATTTTATGAATCCATTTAAACTTAATTTTAATCCCTCTTTAAAACATACTTATGTTACGGTCACATAGTGCTTTTAGAAATTTGACATTACTAAAACCCTCTTAAACATTTAGATTGTTTTCTCTGTATACATGATCTGTTTTTATCCAAGTTGCAGCACACTTGTGTATTTTTGAAAGAGACTGAGAAAAGAGGACAAAAACAATAATTTCGGATAAATAAAAAAGAGGCCCTTATAAACTACAAAGCTTATAAAATGTTAACTAAGAATCACAAGTGATTAGAATTTTACATATATACACTTAATCCAGTAAATTGTCGTTTAGAGTCACTGATTAGTTTTGTGACTTCTCTTTTTCACCAGAACTTTATAGTCTATGACTTGTCTTTTCTTGAATAAAGATCATTTGAATAAGTCATTGCACAACTAAAGAGTGCTATCTTAATATTGCATTTTTGTCAAAATTCTTTCACATCAGAACCTTAGTGCTTTGAGTTTTCTTTCTCTAAATTCACTCACAAAGCAACTTTTAAAATGCCAACAATATAAAAAAATTGTGGCACCAAAAATACCACTACCCTGAATATCTCTCACCGAACCTCTTACTCAAAAATACATCACTATCATGTCTTCCAGTGCTTAAGGCAACATGCAAACAGCTGTACTCTAGGCTTACTGTCCATGTACATCTTTGTCAGAAGTTTAAAAAGTAGACAGTATGCTGTATCAAAACGTCAAATGACCCAAAAGACTTCATTTCACACTGAAGATGTCTCTGTCTCTTTTAAGGAATACATCTAGAGGAGCTGAGGTACATCCTTCCTCGATCAAATCTGCCCTTCTGGAGAGGCCCCAGGACAGGTTTTATAAAACTCAGCTCCAAACACAAGTAATATTGCTAGAGTACAGAGTTAAGATTTTTGGAAACAGAAATTAAGTGGTTCAAAGGACCAGTAGGTAAAAGTCAACACGCCTCTTGTTCTCTAACTCCAGACAACGCTGTTAGCAGATGACAATGGTTCAATACAAGCAAGATCACTTAGAAATCACTGATGATCATGATTTGAATTGATAATTAAGATCAACAGGATATCAGCTACTGAAGAGCTAATTTTGCTCTTTTGTATTCTGAGCCAAAATGATCTGCTTTGGGCTGGATTCTCAAATGTTCTGAAGCACAGACAAGGTGAAATGGAGGAACAACCAGGAGTCAGGAGATGTTTCTGGGTCCAACTTCTACCAAGTAGCTAGGCAGTCCTGGACAAGTCACATGCCCTGGCGGTGAAAAGGTTTTTGCCAGTTCCATTGTTCTGTGCTTCAAATACTACTAGTTGGCTTGAGGTATCCAAAACCTGATTTTCCCTTGGCTTGTCATTTTCATGAAGGAGAATAATAAACTTGGGACATACAACAAATTTGATGACTTTATACTTTCCAGTGAGGGAACATATATTTAATGGAAAATACTAAATCTATCTAAACTGATGCAAATTATCACGTGGTTCTACCACTGATTAATAACAGTAACTTTAATAACTGAGTGGGGTGGAGGAGGTATGTGACATACCATAGGAATTAATTACTATTTTACTTGGCTATTCAATTATTTCGAAAGTATTAGTAGTGTGAATTCAGGTCAGTTCTGTGGAGTGCAGCCACTCCATTTCATCTAAAGGGTGTTACAAACTCTCTTACAATTTTCAAAACATATAAAAAAAAAAAAAGAAATCCCAAGAAACAAAAAAGAAGTTTGGTTGTGATACGAGAGATTCTGTTACTAATAAAGTTTGGGAAGGTGAAAATCTATCAGTAACATATATCCCAGGTGCTTGCGCCTTCACTGAAATGTTTTAACAAAATGGAAAACTCAGTTGAACTGAAACTAAAGACAACTGTGGCCATCCTTCCCTAGAAATTTTAAATGAATTGAAGAGTAATTTCAAGTGGCTCCCTCCCTCCTTCCCCAGCCCCGCCATTTCTTCCAACCTATACTCAGTCTCCAACTGTGATCAACAGAAAAGACTGTCCATTTGGGGAGGAAAGGCCTCACTTGGAACCAATTTTTCTTCACCCTGACTGACTGGTCCAGATTGCATCTTCCTTGTTATTCAGAGTAGTGTAAAGAGCATGAGCCATTTCCATTTGGAAAATGGCACTTGTATCAAAGGTTACATTGCAATGGTTTTTACACACTTCCTCCAAAACGTAAAAACTATCTCCATGCCCCTCCTCTCTCTGCTTAATTTATAACCTGTAATTAGAATACCTTTAAGCTCCCAAGAACAAATTTTTCAGCTGAAGATTACAAATCGCTCAGTTTTAGACACTCAACCTAGAAGACAGGATTCTTGAGCCACAAAAACTGTAATGGGCACTTTACACAATTTATAGTCTAAATGCTGAGAAAACCATTTAAAGGTAAATCCAGAATTTACTTTAAGTAGCTTTTGCAAGCTACTTAAGGATACTTAAGGAGTGAAATTCAGGTTAATGTTTTAAGAAATTCCCTGTTATTTTCAGGTAATTTTTCTCTCTCACAAAAAAATCTAGTAACGTTGACTGTACTATACAAGGTCAGATCTACAGGTACAAATTATATACATGCATGTTTATGAACAGGTTTTAGACATACTCAAAAGAGAGGCCTTTTAAATGTCTGCCTCAAGAAACCTACAGAAATATTCTAAAGAGAGAGCATATCAATATTAACCTGTCATCTTTTTCAAGCACATGTGTTTCTGTTTCCCATTGATAACATTTTAGTTAAAATCAAACACCACACATTACAGCAAAACACTATATACTATGTAAAAACCTAACACAATACACAACAATACAATATGATACAATAATGAAGAAAATGGTACTGGGTATATGTGTTACATTCTAAATCAGCCCAATAGACTACTGTGTAAACAAACTGGTACTGTTAACACTTCAAAACAGAGGAACATTTATCCACCAAGAATGCACAATAAGCCAAGAGTCCACTTTAGAGAGTCACTCAGCATAATAGTTACTGGGAAATCACAGAGAAACATGTGATAAATTATGAAACGTTATGCTGTTTTACATAATAATTCAAATAAGACAGATGGTAGTTATTCATTTTCCATTTATGTTTTAACATCTCCTTTGTTTAATGCCTTATTTTTTCTTTGAATTTGTTGGTTGGCATGTTTAATATATTGACTGCACCACGCTTATTGTTGTGTTGGTAGAAGAGGACATACGTGAATGAATATAGAAAGGCCACGTGGAGGTCCTCACAGAGAGATTCTGGTAATCTGTAACTCTGTTGTTCAGAATTTCAACTGAAATGGAAAAAAAAAGAAAAGAGTGAGAAATAATGGATGATTACAGAGTTGGAGTCAGGATATTTGGTTTTTGTTCTAGTTCTGTGTGAACCATATGCCAAGATATTCCCCGTCCTGAATTTCATAGTCTACCTCTGTGAAAACTGAACTGTTGGGAATGTTCACTAAGGAGTCACATACCATGACAGTCCATGGTTCTCGCTGAGTGCCAATGTAGACAGTTGCCCTTAAGTTATCAGAGAAGCACTCAACTATTTAAGGTATTATCTGCACAATGCCAAAACTTTTTGATGAACATCCACCTATCCATCCACTTCTTCCAACAAGCATATATTGAGAAAATATACTTGATTCCATTTTGAAATATGCAAGTATTAAACAAACTTTAATTTTTTTTATCTGAATGTTTTGGACCTATGCAGGAATGGCCTAAGTGTGAATTCTGGGTACATTTTTGCATTCTGGAAAAATGATCAACATCTGTTACATGTTGCAATGATTATGGTGTGCCAAATCTAACTTTTCTCATGGAATCAAGCAAAAAGGAATCACTACTCCCAAACATGTTCTGTTGGAATTTTAACTGTATTTGACCACTTTTGTTTACCTTGATGTGAAGCAGTCCATGAAAATCAGGCCAATGTTTATAAAATCTATTATTCTCACGTTTGGTGCTCTTCCCAAGTTGCCACTATAACAAATGATACCTCTGAAAGTGACTACAATATACAGCTACTTCAGTTATTCTGTATATGCAAAGATGTCTTTTTAGAACATTCTTTATGATTAAGGGGGCCTGTTTGTCTAATGTACAGTTGTCTATATGCTCTGTCCAGAACCATTAGTGTTCTGGGCCTGCATGTCCTCAGCAAGAAACAAATGCTAGTTCGCTTCTGGGGAACCAGTCCATCAAGAGAACGGCACTGTTGCCTCCTTCAACCAAGTCAGACACTCCCATGGTGAAAACTTCAAGCTTTCACTGACTAATGGGTGCAATTCAGAACCAGTGTATTTTTTTTTAGTAACTCCCTATAATCAATCAAGATGCCTCAGAGTCTTAAGTGACTTCCAAAGTCACATGTTCCAAGTGAATCACTGCTCAGTTTAAGTGTGTTGCTATTACAGGCTCTGGACCAGGCATAGGAAATCAAAGGTGAAGGGGGGAAACTCTGAAAACAGCAACAAAAATCACAAAGAAAGGTGTCATGATTTGAATGAAAATAATGATTAAATTACTAAATTAAGTCACTGAAAATTGAAAACAGCTGGAGCAAATCTGCTAGACTTACATGGGAAGCAATACAAAGTGGTAGAATGTGAAAGCACTCTTTAATGTCTTAGGAGAAGCATATTGCTTACTATCTTTAAGATAATCATTGTGACAAAATTACCTAGCTTTATTTCAATTAAAAAAAAACAAAGCTAGAAAAATGTTAAAAGATTAAAATTCAGAAGCGATCTGTGTCTTTGGCTAACCAGTCATACCCCTTTAATAATGGGAAAACATTTGGGAATTTATAAGCTAATTGGGAAAATACAATACCTGCTGTCATTTCCATATTAAAAAATCACATATTTGCTCTCTACAATTCGAGGTGGAAAATTTAGAATGCTTAAATTGAGCTCTAAAGTTATAAGCAATGTCTATTAATGAAAATATTAACCAAACTCTTAAGCAAATGCAACTGCGTAGATAAAAGATATAACCTACAAATATTACATTAATACTTAAAGAAACTTACTGTTCTATTGGGAACTTCTACATCTGTGTAACAAACATGCTGTTATTCAGTTCATCTATTGATAATGGGGGTATCTATAGTAGTAAAAAGATTTTAGATTAAAACAGTTTCTTGAGAGAATTCCATTTATTTTGTTCACTGCTTGGACATGGTAATCAAAAACCTTAATCAATTTCATAGAAAAATTTAGACATATTAACCATATGCAGTAATAGTTAATGTTGCAAAGCACAGGTTAGAATGTGGTTTGTTTCCCCCAATGAATTAATGCTCTGTGTCCTATAGGGTTATCCAACTTGTAATTAAAACAGCAGTGGACTTAAAGTCTTAAAGTGTGGTTACCATTTTAATAAGGTGAAATGCCCATCATATTACACAATAATTATTTTAAGTATCTCCTTACAATTTCAAGACTTCCCAAAATTCATAATTTGACTTGTGACTCTGCCTCTAAAAACCTCAAGCAAATGAAAATTAAAACAGCACAAACACATCTAATGTATAAGTAGGAATTTCTGATGTAATCACTGGGTAATGATAAGCGTATCTGTGCCTTGGAAAGAAATGTGTTATCTTTCTTTCCAGTAGACCTGAAGACAATGGTGATGATATTACTAAGCAAAAGTTCAAATGCAATAACTAAAAATGGTGGTAAAGTAAATTCTGTTCTCAACCAATGAGGAAACATTAAAAAAATTAGCATATGTATTTGAGGATTGGTGTAGTAGCAACAACTGTATATATAATCTAGCAAGAGTAACACCTGTAACCAATTAAAAGAGCCTATTCTGCTGATTCATCTCAAGATGAGTAGCAAAGCAGGAACATCTGTCCAGAATATGCAAAAAAATTCTAAATCTAAGAATGGCTTAAGAAAGACTAATAGCTCTCACCAACCTCCAAAGCATACACTGTGCCTTATCAACACACTGTAGTTAGCTAGGTCCAAACAGGTGAAATAAATGGCCAAACCTGATTGCCCGGAGCTGTTGCAACGAAGGGAATGCTGGTAGCAGGTGGTGGCGCTGCGGACATGGTGGTAGGTGTAGCACTGTGCATCATGGGCACTTTCAGCAGGAAATCATGGAAGCAGCGCACGAGAGGGTGGAGCAACCATGATACAAACGATGGAATGGGGCGTGGCAGGTATCGCAGCGACAAGCCATGTGACATCATCACGACGGATACACCAGGGTGCAACATGCAAACAGTCAGTGCAAAGCAACACAGCATGGGAGGGGGGGAAATTTAAAAAGAGAAAAGGGGAAAGCCAATTATAGTTACCATTAAGGAAAATGGAATCATTCTCAACATTTACCAACAGTTAAGTTTTTGAGCAGAATCACACTGTAGTTGACTTCAAGGGCTAAAGTTTCAGAAGGGGTTACAACGGGGGCCTAGGACAAATCTGTTTTTACCAAGGCTATCTCTATGAATGGCTAGGCAAGCAGAAAAGTAACTTGGTTGTGTATTCAAAATGGGAGTAGGGAACTGTAAATTGGTATTTGGGTTCAGTAATTCATGACAGACATGAGTGCTGTCACTAGATTTGTAGGTGCAAATGGACAGTTTTATATACAAATATACTTACCTGATCTGCATACAAAAAGATTAGAGTTTGGTGGATATATGGTAGAGAGCATATAAAAAGAATACAGTGGACTGTGTGTGCAGGTTTTAAGCACATCTGTGGCAAACCCCTTGGAAACTTGGGCTACTTATGAAATTACTCAGGCTGCTTACTTATTGTTTCATAAATAGCCCAAGTTTCCAAGGGGAACTTCATAGTAAATATCCAATGAAATCTTGCCTTCACTGCAAATACTACAGCGACAGTGACTAGCAGCAGTAACAACTTTTTTCAGGCAGATTTCTCTTTGCCTTTTCTAGTTTCTGTGTCACTTTCAAAGCTTCTTGGATGCTCTTCTTTTTTTCTAACTCATTTTGGAAAGCCAACCAAGGAATTAATGTGTGAATGGCAAGCAGGCATATGTAATACTTTGCATCCACATCGATTGAATTCAGATTTTCTGAAAGTCAACAGAGAAAGTGAATGGCCTAGAGAGAGGAAAATCAACATATGCAATGTCATAGAAACCACAAATGTACCCCACGTGGTGATTAACAGAAACTCAGAAATAATTGCTCACGCCCACCTATCTCTAGTTATCCACTACCTATCGACACCCCTTATTGTGAAAAGTGAAGTGAAAGTGTTAGTCGTTCAGTTGTGTCTGACTCTTTGTGATCCCATGGACTGTAGCCTGCTAGGCTCCTCTGTCATTGGGGATTCTCCAGGCTAGAATACTGGAGTGAGTAGTCATACCCTCCTCCAGGGGATCTTCCCAACCCAGGGATTGAACCCAGGTCTCCTACATTGCAGGCAGATTCTTTACCATCTGAGCCATCAGGGAAGTCCATCCCTTATTGCGGCACATTTGAGTTCTAAAAACTCTTGTTTTCCCTTTAGGAGCACAGCAACTGCATAAGGAACAGTACCAGTTGGAGCATGCATGTGCATTCCTACACAGAATTCTTAGGTAAAAGGACCAGGGAGCGGAGCCACAAAATGGGAAGATGGAGACACATTTCACGAACTTGCAAAAGTCTGTTCTCTTAATCATATGCATATAATGTTTCCGCTAGTATCAGTGGAGATGCTTTTAATTCTGACAGGGCATCACTAATAACAGTGGCCTCACCTGTCAGTGAGTGCTTTATGTGGCTGTCATTTTGAGGTTTTTGCTTTATCGTGATAAACCCCTTAGTCCCTTTTGGACTCTGCAGCAGCTTTGGCTGACCAATGAGATGGAGGTCAAGCTGTTGCAAACTCTCCAAAAGGATAAAAGGAACTGGATTGATATGAGATGGCGGGGTGAGGTGGGGTAATTCTTCCCTGTATGGAACACAGCTATTTTCTCCTGGTCTGTTCCTGGTGCCCATGGAAATGACAGGAGCTGTGAACTCCCCTGGAGTTCTGAGGCAAACGAGTCGCTTTCCTTGTTTTCTTTCTAGGTGGCGCTAGTGGTAAAGAACCTGCCTGCCAAAGCAGGTAAGATGTAAGAGACATGGATTCGATCCCTGGGTGGGAAAGATCCCCTGGAAGAGGGCATGGCAACCCACTCCAGCATTTTTGCCTGGAGAATTCCCATGGACAGAGGAGCCTGGTGGGCGACAGTCTATGGGGTCACAGAGTTGGACATCACTGAAGTGACTTAGCACACATGCATGCACAAAATGGTTTTGAGATGGCTACCATATTGGATGGGTGGCTAATTAAAGGTTCTGTGTGTTACTGGCTATTAAAAATCACATACCCCCAAAGAGTCATTTTGAAATGATCCTGTGGTGCCTGATTTCTGTGCAGATGGCACTTCATCCTAGAACACTATAGAAAGCATTAGAAAACACTACAGAAGGCTCTAGTTTTGCTTTTTTGCAACATCTAAATATTGAATGATTTTGATCTTTTAGGTAACTTTTTTTGGGAGGAATGGTTTTGTTGTACTTTACAAATTCTACATTTGAAGTATTTTAAATATTTTACAATTTCTTAGTAACAGATGTAACCAAAGAATAAAACTGCCCATTCTAGCTAGATAAGGAAATGTTTCAAAATATTTTAGCTACAATTTGTAGTGTGAAAATACAGAAATGGCAACGTCGGTATTCAACCACAGCAGCAATGAACTAGAACTTGAGAGTGTTGGACTGCTGTGATTTCACAAAAAACATGTAACAGACAGCACCATATTAAAGCTTAAATACTCAGAAAATGTTCAGCTATATCATTCAGTTGCTTGTTTCTTTCATAGTCACAATAAAAAACACTTTTTTTCAGATTAGAAAAAGTTGAGAATTTTTGTACAAAACCTACCAACACTTGAAGCGGGTGCCATGCACAGTATTGGCCCTGGACACCATGCAGAAAAGCGTGAAAAGTAAAGAAAAGAGATATTTCATTATTAAAGCTTTATTGATAGAAATAATTTTTAACTAGAATGATATTCTTAGCAATATTAATGAACCAGCACATGCATATCCAGTAATCTCCCATGCTCACAATTATAGCTTAAGACCCCAAACCCAGGTGATCAGAGTAATTCTTGGATTCTTAGGTATAAAAATGAATGTTAATTTTTTCTTTAAAGGCATTAGCTCAACTTAAATTAGTTATATATTTATTTTGGACGAATACATTCTAAGTGATTTTTATTATGAAAGGGAGAGTTTTAATTTATTACATATATTATTTTCAAAATATGCACCAAGATCTGGCAACTGGTGTCAGCAAGTTCTACTTAGAGCACTAATCTACTATCATGGCCTCCCCCACCTAGTGATCAAGGACTTGACTGTGAACATATGGCAAACATGATTTTCACCAAGGAGGGCTCTCAACCTGACAAGGTTTTATTTTGCCATAAATTAAGGGGAAAGGGATTCTTCTGACAGTTTTGCTTATGAATCTAGATTTTTAAATTAGCCAAATCCAGCTCAAAAAAGTCTAAAAATTGTGTTTTTAAATGGTATCATGAAGAACTATTATGGTTAGTAACCAGACAGAAGTTAAGATTTTTATGGCTTCTTTCAAAATTAATTAACTGATTAATATATCAGTGAATCAATGGGTTTCTTTAAGTCCAGGCATATAATACTATTATGTGCTTAATATGCTTATAAATAACAAGGTTTCTAAATTAATTTTTAAAGCATGCGATTTTCATTTAATAGTTTCCAAACTGGGGCATTTAAGATTCTGACCAAAAAAAGAAAAAAAAAAAAAGTCTACTGGACTCCCTGTGGTTAGAATTTTCAACTTATTCCTAAGAGATTATATGCTAATTCTTAAAGTACTAAACCACTGGAAGAAAAGTATTTTCCCCTCATATATGATGTTTATTTTAAAAGACTATGGCTTAAATTTTTCTTTTCAACTTTGTACAAAACTGTTATACTAGTAAATATAGTTGAATATAGGAGGTAATAAAATATGCTGCAAAGTGTTAGGAAAATGTGACAAACTTCCATATATTTTATATTAACTGATTTAAGAGTTAGAGGCTAAAACTCCCTGTTTTACATTGTATTATCTAAATACACACTGTATTATACTGTATATAGTATATATATATACTGTATTATTCTGTAATCTAAATTTAAAGGTAGTTTTATTATAACTATCTTTGGCATATCAAAGATATATAGACTACCTATTTTTGCAATGTTGCAGCTCCGAAACTTTTGTGAGAGCAGACCATTGCCTTTGAAAGTGATACCTAAGAGTCAAAGAATTAGTTTAAGACTGAAACAAGTGAATCAAACATGAAAAGCAAAAATTAAGAAATGCTCAAAAGAAAAATGCTGACAGCGTTTCCTAGTTTGATTTCAAAACCATTAATTTTCAGGAATCACAGGAAAACAGTTTGTTCTGTATGCACACAGACACATAATTGCGTTGTTTTATTTCTAATCAAAATACCCATTGACCATCCTCACATAAACGTTCTTTGAAAGCTGGGGTAAACTGTATTCATTGACAACACCACTCAACTTCCAGGGCCCGGCCCCACTCTCACCTGTAGGAATAAACTGCGGCTGCGGCTGCGGCTGCGGGATCGGCATGTTAGGCAGAGCCTGTTGGCAGTGGAACACGCTGGGATTAAAGACTTGGGGGGCACAATTGGCCTTCTCAAGTGCCGATCTCTTTGGTATCAGTTGAAGTGTACCAGGCTGAAGGCCCTGTGAGGGAAGGATAGATTAATAAACAGTACCAAGGAAAGTAAAATATGTACTCAGACCAAGCAAGCAGCAGTTCCATAAGGTCTGGCCTGGGAACCCTTTGCGAGGGTCACCATTGAGCAAGGTAACCAACTAAAAAGATGAAGTCGTTCACTACATGAGTACATACTCAGTCCAAAACAGAAAAGGAACATACCAGGGAGAAAGAAGTTTTTCAGCCTCACTAATTTAGACAAATGAGTGAAGTTGAAAAGGGATTCATCAGGTGGGCAAGATGTGACAGGATGCTGTTGACAGCAAATAATCATTTAAAATGAACATCAAAGGCTTCCCAGGTGGCTCAGTGGTGGAGAATCGGCCTACCAATGCAAGAGACACAGTTCCGATCCCTGATCCAACATGCTGGGGAGCAACAAACCCAAGCATCGCAACTACGAAGCCTGTGCTTTAGAGCCCAGGAACTGCGATCACTGAAGCCCGGGCACCCTAGCGCCTGTGCTCTGCCCCGACAGAAGCCACCGCAATGAGACGTCTGTGCACCACAACTAGAGAAAGCCTGCACGCAGCAACGAAGACCCTGTGCAACCAAAAATAAACAAACAAGTAAAAATGAAAAATAAATCAAATTAACATCTAAGGGATGCTCATCTATCCACCTATTAAAATGAGATTAGCAGAAGCAACTTATTAACAGGAAAGGGATTTTTGCCAGTTAAAATTCTGATCTAAATCAAGGAGATAATGGCATTTGGGTGAAAAAAAAAGAAATGTCGGTAGATCTGAGTCTGATTCTGTAGCTCCAAAATCCAAAATTCAATTTATACAAGGATTTGGGGTCCAAACCCTATATTTGTGTATTTCCCAACTAATGTGTAAGGAAAAAGCAAATGAATTAATCGCCTGCACCTAGAAACCATAGTTAGCAAAATGTATGCAATTCTCATTTATTTATAGAGACCCGCTGTGCATTTCGGTTTGTACTGTTTGCTTTGTTAAGACCTTGTAAAGCTGAATTTAAGGTAAGAGGTTTTACTCTTACTGAGTTAAAATCTTCCTTTCATGTCTACAATTCTTTAAAATCCTACTGTGCTTATAATATTCAGTCAAACTTGCCCCTGGATCAGATTCACTGGAGAAATTGGACCTCACATTTTCCCCTCTACTAACCGCAGAGTACTTTAAAAACATGTCCTGGCGACAACTGGGTATGCTCCAAATTCTTAAGGAGATGGGCACATTTATGCTGAGTACCTAGCCTTCCATATGCCAACGAGGGCATGCCATGACCTCCTTATTCCTGTGGATAAAGAAGGCCTAACAGTATCCCTATTTTATTTGGGAACTTTATAGCGTCCCTTCAAGTCTTTTATATGCGTACAAGTTGCTTTAAGTGATTTCAATCTGAGCATGAACAAGAACAGGGTAAAAAAAAAATCTCCCTTTCAAAAAGCATTTCAACTGTGAATCCTTACAATACAGAAAGTTTAAACTTCTTCATGCAGCCTCCTTTGTTTAATCTTATCTCACACAATTTCCTATGGGTAAATGCAACTTTTACCTTTAAGACTCTGCTCTGATGACTCAGAAAGGCATTTTATATTGATGTTCAAAAACACCAGTTGAAGGCCTATTATATAGTATACTTAACTCTTTATATGGAAATTTGGGGCTGACATATATATCTTACCAAACACACCAAAATCATCAGAAATAGGCACATACATATGAAAGTCCCATGACTGAGCATGGGACAGGATTACCAAAGCACAGGCAAGCCATTTCTCGTGCATCCCATGCATATGAGAACCTTTATTTTCAGGGGGCCAACTGTACTTCCTCTCTATGCCACCAACAGAAATAACTAACAATTGGAGGCTTAAATTCTGCATTGATATTCTGGATACCTTCCTATTTTCATAGCTAAAAATCCCCTCATTCAAAAGAATTTAAGACAAAAAATGTGATGAAGTCTTTTTTTTTTTTTTAACATTCATTCACAGATTCTGCTGTCCAGATCAAGGGAGAAAATAAGTGTGTTCTATGTTGGTACTCAGCTCTTTCACAAATTAGTGGGTTCAGTTCTGAGACAGCAGGGTTACTGAGGAGGAACAAGTCCAACATTGGTGCTATGGCCACAAAGCTGTCACCTGTGAGAAAAGTGGAGAAATTTGGGGTATTTGGCTTAGAGAAAAGACATGAGAATCAGGTTCCTATGAAACAGGGATAGACTTTTTTTGGTAATAAAATAAGTGTATGTTCCAGTTAAAGTGAGGTAGAGTTGAACTTAGTATGAGGAAAACCTTCTCAATAAATAGGGATGCCTGAAAATAAATGTATCTCTCTTATGAAAAGGAAAGATCTCTGTCATGGGCTTCAGCGTCACAGAGGTGATTTTTTCCCACAGTCAGGAAAAATGAGGTTTCCTCAGAATGTTGTCCCTTATTTGGGTTATACCCTATTACATGAGGAAAGGCCCAGGATGTAAAAGAAATGGATAGCTTACAGCCTATCAAAATAATTGACAACTATGACAAACCTAAGTAATCATAATTCCTATTTTTCAGCCTATCACACAATAGTGTTATGCAAGTATTTTTCCTACCTCCTACCTTACATAGTTAAGTAGAACTAACTTTCTCAAAAATTTACTTACTATGCCAACTCAATAGTCAGGCCTTTTCTCCCAACCATATAGAAATTACCCCTCAAGCCTTGCCTGGCTGCTGCCTTGAAATCATCAACCTTTGGGAAATTAGAACTTAATTACCAACTCATCCTCCAAGTCCTCTGTTTTTGAAAGTTACTAAGGATATTACCAGCAAAGTGCCCATCTAGGTGGCTCACAGGACATTAAGGTTAGTTAGGCTGTAAAAATCACTCAAAAATAATTTACTGCTTAAGTTGTATAATTTACTCCTTCTTAAAAAATGGGAGAAAAAGCACAGTAAGAATCATTAGGAAAGCTTTTAAATAATTACCTTTAGAAACTTTTAGTGAATTAGAATAAATAGGTTCTCTCCTTTCCAGTTTATATCCTGAGAGATTCATTTTAAGGTCCACTCATGACTATCCAAGATTGTGATTCCAGGGTATTAGACAAATTGAGGCATATATGAATCATTTATCCCCAAACAGAGAGTCAACAAATCCTGACCTGTTCTTACCATTGCAGTGGCAGCTGAATGGTTCATCTGGTAATGAGCTGCTTTGAGTTTGGCTTGCAAGTGCGCAGGAGGATGAAAATACCTGCATTTCTCTCGGGAGCATCGACCTTTGATGTAATCCATGCAGATGGTCACAGTATTATCACTTGCCTCAATCATGGACACATCAGTAGGGTGAGCATAGCGGCAATCATTCTCACCACGGGTACAATTACCTCGCTGAAATTCACGGCAAACCTTAAAGAAAAAAAAAATCACATTGACGCTTGGAAGGTTATTAGTTTTTATTTATTTTGCCAGTGAATGTAAGAGCAACAGTACACATTCTTTTGTCATCTATTTAGGAAAAATTTCAAAAGCTGAAGGATAATGTCAAGCCATAGTCACTATGAGACAGAAACATAAACAAAATTTCTCTTCCAAGAAAGATAACAATCCATTGTCCCCAAAGGAAGTCTGTCAGCTTTCCTTACATTGAAATGAAAGTATTCTTGAAAACTAGGCTTCCCTGGTGGCTCAGCAATAAAGAATCACCTGCCAATGCAGGAGATGCTCATTCAATCCCTGGGTTGGAAAGATCCCCTGGAGTAGGAAATGGCAGCCCACTCCAGTATTCTTGCCTGGAAAATCCCATGGACAGAGGAGCCTAGTGGGCTACAGTGTATGGGGTCATAAAAGAGTTGGATATGATTTAGCGACTAACCAACAACAACCAATTATTGAAAACCAGTTTTTAATCCTCCACTTGATATACAGCCTAAAGTGTAATTAGCTACATTTGCAAGAGGGGATTATGTTGTTAAGGGCCAAGATGTGTCTTTATCACACAACAATGTGGTTTTTACAAGCAGACTTGTGCACCATGACTAAAGGATATGTACAGATTCCAGCCCAATACATGGCCAAGCACTGGAGGAGTTGCCAATGGAGCTGACTTGGTAAGAAATTGACTAGTTAGTTATTTCAACTTATGAAAAAGGACATAGTTTGAAGGACTTCCATAAATCGAAAAGCTGTTTGCAATTTTCTTTTAGTTTCCTTTTCTTAGGCATAAGGATAGTTCTGATCTAGCACATCATTCTTAATATGGAGAAATAGGTTTAGACTCTATGAGACTCATTTACATTCTGCATTCATAGACAGCTAATGGGTCTTTTATTTTCAGTTTGATTATTCTAGCAAGTAGAGATCCACCAGTGAATACAGACTGTAATTCCAGACTGTAAAGCTGGAGCTGCCCACCAGACTTTCTGTGCCATAGCAGAGGAGATGCACAGTCTGCGGCCGGGCAAACCAGGACATTGTTTGACCTACGGTACAACCGTGTACTTCATAACAGGGTAAAATTGCAGTAGTAAAATGTCTAATACTTCTCTGAGGTAATATCCCAGAAGCTTAAAACCCAGATGTACTTATTTAAAGCATTCAAGACACCAGGTTCTGGAAATGTTTATGCATAAGGCTGATATCTACCCTTATAAGTATTCATAGATTTCTACACAAATACCTCCAGTTTATCTGAACGGATCGGTTTTGGACCAACAGCCCCTTGCAGTGGAAGAGGTGGGTTTCCAGAAATCAGAACAGGTCCATTTTGTACCAGTTCGGCGGGGACCAGTCCCATCCCAGGATGAGGAGGTAAGTAAGGATTGTAAGCCATGGCAGGATTAGCTGCAATTGCAGGATTCACAGGAAAAGAATTCTGTGTGTTTAAAAGAGGAAAAAAAAAGGTGTTAGAGGTCAATAGATTATTCCTATTATTACACAAAGAAGCAGTCTTTCAAAAAGCGTAAGCCATATAAAAATTTACCATTGTATCTTCTGATTTATTTTTAGTCTCATATTAATTCCCACACAAGAATTCCTTTTAAACCAACAAATCTCTTTGAGTAACAAACTCACTGGTAAGCTGATAAACCAAGCCACATAATTTTAACAGTTATGAATTAGGTAAATCAAATCACACTGATGGAGTCTGTTCCAAACATGTTTTCCCTAACACTTCCACTTTTATCTAAAAACCTTGCCACCATCTAAAAACCTTGCCACCATCAATATCATATATGTGGGCAATCTGAAGGTCCCATTCATTTCACTATCCTCCTTTCTCTTCCTGGCAGTACTGGTTTGCTCCAAAGCTTCTGGTCCTACCATGGTTCCCACCTGCCCTACTGAACACTTGCTTTTCTTCCCGGCCCACTATCAATTATGAAGACAGGCAAGGAGGGAGGAAGAGAGGAGTAGATTTTAAAAGGTGAGAGCTTTAACTTCTTGCTGTCTACCTAAAAGCAGATTGCTATGGTCATTTTTTTTAAGAGGTCTTATTTTACAAACGAATCTGACTTGACTAGCCTTGTCTTTATCTAAGGGACCAGATGATATGCACAGTTTAAAAGAGGGCCCTAAATATCCTAAATAGGATTCCTACTAGGCAGGGAGAGTTAACAGGATTATAGGTACATACATACACTAGAGTATAACTGGTAAAAGTCTTGGAAATGCAAAAGGCTATTACTGGGTTTTTAAATTTTTTAACAGTCCTGATCTCAAAGTGTGTAATATATGTATTGCCTTTATTATTATCTGTGATGAAATAACTTATCACTTTACTCTGCTGTTTTCCAGTTTGTTCCACATGGGAGCGTCTTTTCTTCTCAATGTGGTCATCCCCTAGAGCACCCAATATACATAGTGAATGACTGATAAAATCAATGACATAATTTAAAAATAAATGTAAACATTTTAATGAATGAATAACAAATCCTGGTTAAATGTAGTATATTTCTAATAGTGACTTTATAAGGTAGGTGCACTGCTATCCAACTGGTGATGTCTCATGTATTACTAACAGCATGTGTTCTTGCTTTCTTTTTAATTTCTTTCACTAAAAACAAAAATCTGTTGCATTGTCAAGCTGTGCCCACATCTTGTGCTAGATCACAATAACAGGAACAGTTCTAAATGGAGGTAGAATAGGACTCTGTAGAGTATGAAGTGAGGGACAATCTATATTCATGCTGCCACCCTCTAGTTGGAGTTGAAAATTTCACCAGCATAGCCTTCTCCATGTAACCCGTGTTACAAACCACATTCACCTTGGAAGGAAGGGCTTCCCCATTAGCACTCTCCCTTAAGATGAGTTTGTTGTTTAGTCACTAAGTTGTGTCCAACTCTTTTGTAATCACATGGACTGTAGCCCTGCCAGGCTCCTCTGGTCTATGGAATTTTTCCAGGCAAGAATACTGGAGTGGGTTGCCATTTCCTACTCCAGAGGATCTTCCCCACCCAGAGATTGAACCTGTGGCTCCTGTGTCTCCTGAGCTGCAGGCAGACTCTTTACCATTGAGCCACTGGGGAAGCCTTAGATGAGTTTTGTTTGTTCAGTTGCTAAATTGTGTCCAACTCTTTGCAACCCCATGGACTGTAGCCCACTAGGCTCCTCTGTCCATGGGATTTTCCAGGCAAAAATACTGGAGTGGGTTGCTATTTCCTTCTCCATAGGTGAATTTATCATTAGCTAACTGGCAAATTAGGAACAACAGAAAGAGCATGTCCTGCTCCCTTCCAAACTGGTAAGACTCATCACGGTAAGTAGAGAAGGCACGGTGGCCAAGAGCTTTTAAGAGGAAAAAGGGGTGACCCCAGGTGGCAGGAAAGATGATGGGGCAGTCAGAGGAAGTGCTTTAAGGTTTGAGGACAAAAGCCACGGGCTGACCCAGACTAACTAGCACTGTGATATAACAGGTTATAGGAACATATCATGCTTCTCACAGAATGAAATATAAAGCTTCAGAAATTAACTGATGTGATATTATTTTATATAATGAGCTAAGACAGACCTTATTAATTTGATGATTCAGGCTGTCTCAAAATTAGCAAAAATCTCAAATGGTAAAACAGAACCCAGAAGAGCCATTATTATATTTTATTATATTTTCTAAAGCTACTGAATTAAAAGGAAAACTGGCAGATGAGTGAGTTTTCTAGATTACAAAATTATTAATCACTAATAAATACTGATCAATTAATAATATTTAGGAATAACGGACATGTAGCAATGCTTCCTATTATAATAGCTCCGAACTTCTGTATTTTTTTCCTTCCTTTTTGGGGGAAAATTTACTGGTTAACTTGGAATATATTTTAACCTTCTTAGGTTTGTTATATGTTCCAATCTCATGAAAGCAAGCTGTAAATTAATTGGAAGTGTATATAAATAGTGCAAGGGGCTTGCTGAAAAAGTTTAGGGTTTGTAAGATTATACTGTATCATATTTACATTTTAAAGTTAGCGTTGTAGATTTTATAAGCATTTCCTCTTTGGTATAAACTTGATTCTATAATGCTGTTTATTGAGAAGAAGCAGGGTTTTTTTTTCTTTTTAATTTTCAACCCCTTGGGCACAGCTGGAACTCCTGAGTTTCTTATTTATTTTCAAATGGACATTTCTGTTTTTCACCACCACCTCTGCTCCAGGGTAAGTATTCCATTTTCATGAATTTGAACATTCAAGGGCTTAGCTTTATTTAACAGCCACCTGTTATATCAGGCAGCCGCAAGTTCACACATTCAATTTTAATTAGCAAATTTAATCCTTCCTGTACCTGTCTTGCAGCCCTTGATGTAAGTTGAGCTAAACATGAACCAATCTGTGGGGTAGTCTTAATTTAAAAAAAAAAAAGGTACCTAACAGGTTGAATCTGATTTCTATATTCAGACCAAACTGACTGGGCACTTAAATATGTTTCAGATATTCACTCAAGCCTACAAATCATTTACTAAATATTTGAAAATATGAGAAAGTTTTTCTCTTAGAACAAAGGGTATGGATTTTCATCGTTCTTGAATCTTATAAAACCAACAAGAATGATGGCAACAACTGACTATATGAATAAAAAAGATCACCTAGACAATTATTTACTCTCAATGTGTCTTGCAGTATTAGCTGCTAGGGTAGGAATTCCCACAAGTTACTGGTTACTTGCATGTGTGTGCGTGCTAGTCGCTTTAATCATGTCTGACTCTTTGTGACCCCATGGACTAATGTAGCCCACCAGGCTCCTCTGTCCATGGGATTCTCCAGGCAAGAATACTGGAGTGGGTTGCCATGCCCTCCTCCAGGGGATCTTTCCAACCCAGGGATCAAACCCATGTCTCTTCTGTCTCCTGGCATTGCCAGATGGGTTCTTGACCACTAGTGCCACCTGGTACCCCCAAGTACCTAGGAACAATCAGGGCCTTAGGAAATGCATTCTAAAATCTGGTGAATTGTCTCTAGAACAGTGGCACCTAATCTTTTTCAAGCCCTGAACTTCTCTGAGAGTCTGATGAGAGCTGTGGATCCTGCCCATGGAAAAATTAATATGGGTACAAATTGTGATCTCAAGAAGTTCAAGGACCTCATAAAGCTCACTCCTGGGTTATGGAGTACTTACTGTTCAAGAGCTTGTGTTCTAGGGTAATAGTTGGCAAACCATAGCCCCTGAACCAAATCCAGCCTGCCCTGTTTTTGTATGGCCAGAATGGTAAGAGTGGTTTCTCTATTTTTATTTTATTTGTAGTTGATATACAAAATTGCATTAGTTTCTGATGTACAGCAAAGTGATTCAGTTTTATATATTATATGCATATACTTTTAAATATTATTTTCCATTTTGGTTTATCACAGGATATTTACTATAGTACCCTGTACTATACAGCAGGACCTTATTGTTTATCCATTCTAGATATAAAGCTTGCATATGCTAGTGCCAAACTTTCAACGCAACCCCCTCACCCATCCTCCTGGCAACCACAAGTCTGTTCTCTGTATCTGTGAGTCCGTCTCTGTTTCATAGATAAGTTCATTTGTGTCACATTTTACATTCCACATATAAATGATATCATATGGTATCTGTCTTTCTCTTTCTGACTTCCTTTACTTAGTATGATCATCTATTTGCTATAAATGGCATTTGCTATTTGCTGTAAATGGCATTGAAAAGTTCACTCCTTTTTATGGCTAAGATTACATTATATATATATTCCAATATATATAATTAGCTTATATATGTATATATAGGGTACTATAAAATAGCACTGATATGAACATAGGGCTGTGTGTATCTTTTCAAAGTTTTATCTGGATCTGTGCTTAGGGGTGGTATTGATAGATCATATGCTATTGTTGTTGTTTAGTCACCAAGTCATGTCCAACTCTTTTTCGACCCCATGGACTGTAGCCTGCCAGGTTCCTGTGTGCATGGGATTTCCCAGGTAAGAACACTGGAGTGGGTTGCCATTTCCTGCTCCAGGAGATCTTCCAGACCCAAGGTTTGAACCTGCATCTCCTGCACTGGCAGGCAGATTCTTTACCATCTGAGCCACCTGGGAGGCCTGTGATAGATCATATGCCAACTCTACTTTTTAGATTTTTGAGGCACCTCCATACCATTCTCCGTAGTGGCTGCACCAATTTACAATCCCACCAACAGTATAGGAGGGTTCTCTTGTCCCACATCCTCTCCAGCATTTGTTATTCTCTACATTGTAATATCTCATAACACATGAAAATTATATGCAATTCATGTTTCAGTTTCCATAAATAAATTCCACTCTGCTCACTCGTAGACCGACATAATGAAAAGCATGGATATCTGTTTTTTCTCGTTACAGAAGAACCTATGTAATATCCTCAACTCTTGTCTCTTGTCCCACAAAGGCTGAACTATTTGTCAGCCATTTAGAGAAAATTTTGCTGACCCTCATTCTACAGGATTCAAAAATATAAAGCATTCAATTTCTGAAGTAAAGCACTAATTATATAAAAATCTATGGATGTGAATTTAATTACTTGTAGCAAGATTACACAAATTGAAGAAATTAGACTTTAGAAACAAATATTAAAGTGTTCACTAAAATGTTCTTTTACATAGTTACTAAAATTCACATTCTTAACTATTTATTTATAGAATAACTACTTGGTGACTAAGAATGGGGAGATAGATGGAATCCTGTAAAGGAAAAATTTTAGGAGCCACCGCATTTTGATCTTAAAGGATTCTGAAGCATCTTTGAATAATAATACAATTCAGTGAAAAACGATGCCTCAAATAAATATTTCTAGTTTACACAGACATCTTAGGAACACTGATTTATTACTTAAAATGAGTTATTCCTCAAGGTAGTATAAAGAAATAAAACCTAATAACAGCTTAGATCTCTTTGCAGTAACTTGAATAATATCCAGTGTCAGTCACAATTATTGTTGGATGATGCAAGATACTTAACTCACTTAGGCTAATCCTGGCCTGAAGTCAACATCATAATTGAGGCCTTCCCTCTAAGCTCCTGTCTAAAGGTGGACAACTAAACATTTCCTTTTATAGGATGGTAAACATTTGGTAACAATTTGTTGACTTGATTTTAATGCCAGAAATATAGCACTCTTAAATTTTAGCACTCATAATATCTTAATTTTATTACTCATTTACAAGCATTTATATAGTATAAAAAGCAGCCCCTTTCACCATCACCATGCATATTTCTATCCTTGGATAACCCCAAAGCACAATGAAATGTATCATTTTCATTTTCATCAGACTTTATTAGATGTTCACAAGGAGCACAACTGAATCATTTTGTTTCAGTTTTTCCTTGGTCATCTCCACACTCTTTGACTGGTGTTATGGGGGCACTGAAGGAGGCCCACATAATCTCCAGACTAGTTCATTGGTCCCTCAGTAATTGAGAGTGAACTTTATAAACAGATGCAAGCTGATAGTGGTGTTTATGTACTAATCATACTTGTTAATAAATAAGCCACTGTGGCTCAAAAGAGAGTGAAGAAAAATACTTTCAAGAATCAAAAGTGAATAGTTATCCTCAACTAAACCTGGCTTTTCTGACCTTATTAATCATGTCTCCAAATAAGGGGAAGCATTGAAGGGAGGAAGGTAGGTTGAAGGATTGATAGATTATCATGGGTATAATAGGTGTAAAGTCGAGCAAGCAAGAGGGAACAAGTTATGGTTTGGATCTTCCCTGTAGGTGGTAAGAAGCTGTAGAGCAAGCCACAAATTATAACCAACAGCATAATAGCAGGTGATTCCTAGAGAAGGATCTGGTAAAAGGGTAAATGACTTGTTTCTTAGTTGGGGGTGGGGGAGGGTGGATTTTAACTTTGTTCCTGAGACATGAACAAGAACTGCCCTAAAAATTATTTGTTGCTAAATCACTATATAATAACATTGGCAATTCAATTAACTTCAATATAGCACTAGGAAAGAAAAAGTATTTAAAAAATAAATGACTACTTAATTTTAACAACAGGCATGAGAAAAAGGGTTTGGGAGGAGGGGAAAATAACAAGAGCTGAGAAAAGCAAAAAAGCCACAGAAAGCCTGGAGACTAAAGACATCTCAATGCAAATCCATGATAAATGGATGCAAGGGGTTATAATTATCAGCGGTTTAACAGAGCACCACCACCACCAAAACAACGGCACAAAATAAAACCTTTCATGGCTCGTATAAAAAAATCACTCTACAGAGGAAAAAAAAAGCTCAAAGCTATAATAATACAAAGGATCAGGTAGAAATCAGAAACTAAGGGGATCACAAAAAAATTAATCCATCATCTTACTATTGCTAGATCATATATTCCTAGAGGATAGAGAATATTTCTAATTTACCTTTTTATCTGTTTCTTAACTCTTTTAAATGCCAGGCATGAGTAGACACTCAAGAAATATTTAGTGAATTGAGTCAAAATGGATTCCTAAGCCATTGATTACTTTTAGGTTTACCAGTTAGAAAAATCAAGATAAAAAACAAAACAAAACAAACACTCAGGGATCAAAAGCAGTGGTAGAGAATTCCATCTGTTTTGCTCTCTGGTGGGGAAAACTTTAAGCAAAGACCACTCCCAAACTGTCTTTTGATACAGATGTGAAATGCTACATAAACAGTATGAGAACCACGGGGTATTGTACACATACACATGCATGTGTGCGTGCACACACCCACACCCACACGTATGTATGCATGCAGTTTTTAACTGGAGTGGCTAAGTCATCAATATCAAAAGGTATTCAGTGAAGAGTTTTGAAAAAAATGGTTTAGTGATAATATAGACTGAAATATACAACTTATTACAAAAAGTGTGGTTCCAGGGGACAGGTGAATTGCTAATGTGATATTCACAGAATGGCTGAAGAGAGGAGACTAGGGGAAGGAGGGTTTCAAATAATATTTAGTTCATCTATAAAGATTGTTATGGCTTCCCAGGTGGCCCTAGTGGTAAATAATCTGCCTGCCAATGCAGGAGACATAAGACACACAGGTTCAGTCCCTGGTTCGAGAAGATTCCCTGCAAGAGGGCATGGTAGTCCAATCCAGTATTTCTGCTAGGAGAATCCCGTGGACAGAGGAGCCAGGCGGGCTAACGGTCCATAGGGTCACAAAGAGTCGGACACGACTGAAGTGATTTAGCACGCGCATAAAGATTATTATGGCAGATTAGGATTATTAGGGGGAAGGATTACTGGGTGGCGAGCGCAGCCATGTTTTTTCACACTAGGTCTCCTCATGGCCCTGTCACTGACAAACCACTGAATTTTGTTGATCTAGGCAAGAGGATGGTGATAAGAAGAAAAAAAAAATCATCCTCTCTAGGGGAGGCTGCCAAGCACTGGGTTTGTTCTTGTTGCTGCTGTGATTTTCTTTATCCTCCGCCAGGGAAAATGAGTTTCACAGACCTTCCCAACTTCCTGCCTTCGTCTCAATGGTGATGAACGGCAAGCCATGCTGAGGGAGCTGCTGGAGCTTAGACGGTGACCGTGAGCAGGAAAGCTAATAGGCCCACATGGTCTCATTAGCACCCCGCTCTCACCAACTGAGCTAACCGGCCCCAGAGGAGAAAGACACAAAATGGGCTGAGAGACGATTACATTTTAATTTATCCCCTGGGAATATATGAGGGAGGATAAAGGGAGAGTGTTGAGATCGGTTACTATCAAAGAAACTACACACTGTGAAAGACAGCATGTACAAATGCCCTCTGTTCGGTGGCAGAAGTGTAGCATTTTTGTTTCACTTTAAAAAAGAGATTTCACCTTGTGTATTAAACCGAGTTGGGGCAAGGCAGCAAAGCTCCCGCTGTTGCGATTTCTTTTGTTTTACTGCTAAAGGAGTTTTAAGCTGTGTGACATACACAGCCTCAGGAAGGGAACTGAATAACTACTCTACCTTGGCCCAGTAATTGCAATCAGGAATGAATCCAGGATCTGAGGGGCCTGCAGTTTAGGTTGTTGGATAGAGAAGGGGAGCCTTAAGAACAAAGAATATACAAATAATTTTGGCAAATTTTATAAACACATTGCTAGGCCTCCTCCTAGGGCCTTGGAAGGAGACCATGCAAATAAGGGGTCCAGAGCCTTCCTTCGCTAACCTCAAGGAAAGCTTGGGAACAATCTATAGAACAAATATGTCTCAGTTGCTATATCTGAAAGTAAAATCTTTTCTAATTTTTTAGAAAACTTAGTATAATCTTGATAAAATTTGGGGCTTGTAGCATGGTACCACTTCAAATACTCCTATGATATGATCTGATTAACCTCAAGTCAACGTGGATATTCACATGATAACAGCCATAAATATATTAAGAGCATATCAATCTTATAACTACATAATGCCTGTCGTCTACTGACTTGAACATTTCACAATAATCACTTTACAAAATACTGAATGTCACTACATTAAGATGAAAGAGATTAAATTTCATCATTTATTATTTCATGAGTAGGTAAACGGAGAAACTCATTGAAGAATCTTCATTAATATTCGCTGTAACTTCTGGACTGACCATGAGACTGGTAATCTAGAAAATTTTAATAATTTTTAACAGAAGAGCCCTGAAAACAGGGAGATAGCATAAATACTTCAGCCAATAGTTTATATGAAATAGAAAATCTATAACTCTGACATGACTATGCAAAATGTAAAATGTATCGAGGTGAGGAAAGGATATTATCCTTTCATCTTTAACTATGAAATGATTTATCATTTTCAAAAATTAAAAAGTAAATAAATATTTTTCAATTTTACTTCTATTCATTTAAATCTGTCCTAGTCAGTCCAAAAGTACACAGAGTAACATAATATCTTAGAGCTCCTATTTAATTAAAGAAGAAAAACACTTGATACACTGGAGTCTAAAAATACTGATATTATTAATTAGTATATATCCCTTCCTCCTATCTACTGGAACTTCCTACTTATCCCTGTTTGGTCTTGAAGTGTCACCTCACCTTTATTCTTTACTACATTAATGTCAGATAGACATATAAGCTTGTTTCTTTTTTTTTTCCATATAAGCTTGTTTCTGAGAAATGTATGTGGTAAATAGAATTGTAAAAATGATGTAAAAAGGTGGGGAGGGTCTAGACAACATCAGATGATTCTATCTGTGATAAAGAAAAAGGCTGAAGTCCTGTGTTTATAGACTGTGGTTTGGAATACTATGACTTGGCCACAAGAATGCAAGCCATGAAAAGCATACAGCAGACCAGAGGACTTGGCACACTGCTATGGCTGAGCCAATAACCTCTATATAAATCATCAGATGCATACACTCAACTGGGGCAAGTTTACCTTCATGTAAAGAACTGTCTCCATGTGAATCAACCACATTCAAACAGAGAAAGGAAAGGTATTTACTAGATTATACAAAATGTCTGAGTCAAAATATTTTTATAGCCTATAACATATCCACCACCACACACACACATACATACATTACATCTAGCAGTGAGAATCCTTCCTTGGAAATTTCTTTCTATAATGAATATTCCAAGTTATGAAAAGATCTGAAATTCCAAACATTATCTGTGCTCAGAAGTTGGAACCCAGTGTATCTGCTTGCCCTAAAATTCTTCTCCAGTGCTGTTTGTCTCTTAATTATGCCAAGGGGAGTTCTTATATAATTTTGTATAATTTTTTTTTGCTGTGAACATCAGCAACTCTCTCTTAAACTGCACTGAAAAATACTAGGGAGTTGCACCCTTTGTGTCACTTACTAAACTTCCTCAATAAAGCTACCAAAAGCTTTCTGAGGTGGAATTTTATACTCGCAAATGTCAATTCAGATCTGTTAGATACAGTGAATAAACTTGCCTGCTACAGCAAGCATTCCACCCAAATTGACTAGGTGTGGCTTTTTTTTTTCATTGTTCAGTCACACTGAACAGAATCTGTTCTCTGGCTACATCTAGGTTGTCATTCCCTTTATCTGCGGGCTTGTAATAAGCAAACCGTACTCAATTTTCCAAAAGCAGACGTGCTCTTCCGGTATCCTAGAAACAGACCAAAGTGTGGTTTGTGGGAAGACATAAGGTTCAAGGCAGTGATACCAATGGGCCTTAATATGCAGCCAGACAAACAATAGGACTGGAAATTTAAACATTAGCTTGAATATTTTAGGGAAAAGAATCAGATGGTCAGAGCAGGAGGGATATATGCAGTTAGAAGGGATAGACAGTTGTTTAGGGAGAGTAGGTACCAAAGAAACGAAGTAAAATTATATGTTACTTCCATAGTAAAATCAAGATGCATAATAAAGAACATTTCTTTCAAGTCAGACTGGTAAATGTCACTTAAAATTGCTCACACTAGCTCAATGACAATATGCCCACAAGGCAGCTTTCTAGACCACAAAAGAGGATCATATCAACCATCTCGAGGTTAGCTTTTTGTACACATAATAACTGCAGAAATTAATCTTTTATCAGGTTATCACATCATAACAGCTATTGTTAAATAATCTACAAGATAGAAAAGCAATTTCCAATTGTTCCCTGGGGTCTTTTAAGTAATGTCTCGTGTCTTGTGCTATGCTACAAAATAAATAGTACTCCTGTGAGTCATAACAGTCATATTCTGCAGCCTGAAATTACCCCCATTGAAGAAAAAAGGGAAATGTATTCTATTATAGAAAGCAAGGAGAATCAAATTAGAAAGCACAAAAGGCTGAAAAACTCAATGAATCTCTCACTGGACTCCAAAAAAGTCACTCCCTGATCAATAATGCATGAAGGGTTGAGACTTGGCATGGAGGCACTTGACGGGAGGCTCAACAGAAGATGAATAGTCTGCCTTCTGTCTTTACCCCTATTTTACCCCAGGCCCTTGCTCTCTGATTCCCTGAAATAGGGCAGTTGATTGATGTCCCTTGACCTTTGAAAAAATATAGGCTCCAGCTGCATAGGAAATGCTGGGCTCAGGTGTGTGATAAAATCTGGCTCCTATTCTTTGCTCAGTCTGAAAATGGGACATCCCACAAGAGGCCGAGAGTGGTAACGGTGGGTAAAAGGCTCCCTTGCTTTACTCCCCATCTACTCACATTTTCTGGACTCACCAAGCATATTCATTTCTCTGTGGCTTTATTTATACTATTCTCAGTATCTAGAACACTTTCTCTTCCCTATCCCTTCAAAACCAAGAACAAACTGAAATACTTCAGTGTTTGAAAGCTAAGGATAGAGTTTGGAGGAGTTCAACCATATAAAGTATTACTAAAGGTCAAAGAGGAACTCCAGGGAGCTCACTGGTGACATTCTGGGAACGAATTTATCAACGTAATTAATCAGCACTGAGTTCCAAGGCAAGTATTTTTGGCAAAGGAGTAAACACATGAAATCTATTTATTTTACTTAAAATTTTCTAGACATTCTGGAAAGAGTATCATGGAACAAAATTTTAGTGACTTGTCAATGCCCCTAGGACCCGTTTTTTGCATTATTCATAAAGATGTACCAATTAAGGGGTGCCCTATCTACACAGATGTCCTTGAATTCTGAGAAACAACTTTGTAATGAGATAGGTTTTGCTGAGAGCAGGCTGACCTACTCCCACACTTTGCTTATATCTAAATATTACATACATCTTTCAGTTTTCAGTGTGTTCATTATATAGTAGCCACCAATGAAATGGGTTACAAATAAAGATAAAACAACCCTTTCCAAGTACTAGCCTGATAATGGTTTAAAGGAAGTAGGCCAGCTGGAATTAGAATGAGACACCATGGAACTAAATATGAGACCTGGAAGAACTCAGTAGACAGGGACAGTTTTCAATTCCACCTCAAACAGTCTAAGGCCAAACTGCAACTGTATATTTTAAGGTATTAAGACAAGATGAATTCTCTGTAGGACACTTAAATCACTTTTTAAGTGATCCATTTAAACTCAATGATCCAAACAAATACTAGACGTTGGTCTAGAATGACACCAAAATATTAATTTTACCAAAGGGAAACTTTGTGGCCAGGTTAAGTTAAAACCCCCATCAAACACCTGGCCAGTATCCCTCAAGACTGTTAAGGTCATGGGAAACAGAAAGACTGAAACAATCACAGACCAGAAGAGAGAGCACAGATAGGATTCAAATAAAATACACTGATACCCTGCACTGGCCACTGTAACAGAAAGAGCACACTAGTGAATAATCTGGTGAAGTCTGAAGAAAGTCTGGAGTTTAGTTCACAGTAATGTGTAGATGTCAGTTCCTTAGTTTTGACAAATAAACAATGCATATAAGATATTAAAAGTAGGAAAAACCAGGTGATGGGTAATATGGTAAGTCTCAGCACTATCTTTGCAACTTTCCTTTAAATCTAAAATTATTTTAAAGTGAAAAATCTAAAAGTAACAACAGAACTATCAAAGAGCAAGGAAATTTATCTGAATTAATATCCTAAATTAAAAGGTTTCTATGTCATAATAATCAAACCTCCTCTCTTCTTAAAATGTATATATATTATATATTAATAATAAATTATTATAAATATATAATATTTATATATAAAAATAAAGATATAAATTAATAATAATAAATTAATTAAAAATAATAATACTTTTATTAGTATTCTTCTATGAATTACATTTTTTTGATTTATTAATTTGCTGCATTGGGTCTTAGTTGTGGCACTCAAGATCTTCAGTTGCAGCATGTAGGATCTAGTTCCCTGAACCAGGGATAGGACCCGGGCCCCCTGAATTGGGAGCGTGAAGTCCTAGCCACTAGAACATGAGGGAAGTCCCTATAAGCTACATTCTTGGTTCCTGCAACCCACTGTTTAAATCTAACACACCTGATTGCTCCCTTCACATGCATAACATCTTTGGAGTGTCAATTAACATATTAGCTCGCATCCTCAATCCTTCGGTGACAACTTCCCAAAGTCCTTGCCAGGTTATTCCAGTGTAGATATGCACCCTTAAAAAAGGACATACATACGCAATTTTGAAAAAGCAGAGCTGTGACTTACAACTGGTGGCATCTGAGCATTCTGGAACATAAACTGCATCTGCTGGGCGAACATAGCGGCGGCACTCTTTTGTTGAATCAGATTGTTCCGTCCATTAATTTCCAGCTGCGTTTTCAAATGTGGAGGAGGGTGAAGGTACTTGCAGTTCTCTCTGGCACACCGGCCCTAAAAATGAAGGATTTTATGAATTGACATTAATATATTAAAAAATCTGGTGTGGCTAAGAAAATAAGAAAAGTTTATTAATCTCTTAGCATGTGGGATGAACTGTTTAAGTACTTTATGTGAATTAACTTATTCAGTCTTGATACATGATACATGCCCCCTAAGACTGATAATCTCATCATTTTTATCTTCCAGATGAGGAGATAAAGAGGAGTTGCACAGCTAACAAGTGACAAAACCAGAACTAAAACCTAGTTAGTCTGACTCCAGAACTCATTCTGGTAGCCACCTTGTTCTGCCCCACTTTGGTATGCATCAACTTACATTTAAAATATAATACATCAGGGATAGTATATAATCATAACATTACAGATGTAAATAAAAATTTCCCAACATGAGACATAAAATCAAATATGATCTAGGATGTGGCTCTACATGTGTAATCAGGAAAAATAAGGGAAAATGTTAAATATATACACATAAAAGTATCTTCTAACTTTTAGATCCATTATTCTGGACAATTTTGGCTCTAAAGTTCTTTTTCCTGAATCCATATGATGTGAGAAACTTCTTGAAATCCACTGATCTTTTGTTAACTGAAGAATAAATCTCTTCTACCTCACAGTTATGCTGCTCTTTAGATCCTAGAGCGAATGGCCCTGAATCATTTGGATAACTGACACCCAAGTATATTTGGGAGTGGCAGGTTATTTGAATGTTTTAGAGATGGTTCAAGCACTTCCAGAAAGGATCATATGGCAGTGCTGTGGAACAAAACATGTTTTCGGTGTTACCTAAATGCTGATATGGCTGCTAATTATGGTGTTTAGTGTGGTAGCAAAGGATGTTAGTGACCAGGTATTTATCACATTGTCAAATGTGTTATGTTCTGTTTGTTTAACTCAAGTACTATACAAAGCAGCTAATAATGATGATCCAATTTGGGTTATTAAGTCTGCCATAATCCCTTTAAGATAAGCACAACTGCAAGCCATTCTTTTTTCCCACAGTTGCTAAGATGCTTTATAGCAGGAGCTTACTTGGAGGGAAGGGTGGAAAAAAAAAAGGCAACTTTTTTTGTACCCAAGAGTGCAAGTTGCTAGGTCACCTGAATTCCCAGGAGAAAATCAGTTAGTTCATCAAGTGTTTTCAACACATGCTATGAATTTTCTGTATTTATGATGCTTGAATGGACTATATTAATCAGTCCTTCATATTTAGTTATCTTGTTATTAAAGCACTCTTGTAATTTCACTGGGAACAAGGTGTGGCCCTGAAAATTAGAGAGTTACCTATAATGTTGGGCTTCCCTTGTGGCTCAGCTGGTAAAGAATCTGCCTGCAATGCAGGAGACCTGGGTTTGATCCCTGGGTTCAGAAGATCCCCTGGAGAAGGTAAAGGCCTGGAGAATTCCATGGACTGTATAGTCCACAGGGTCACAAAGAGTCAGATACTGACTGAGCGACTTTCACTTTCTATAATGCAAAACCAGAAGCATTGCAAATGCTCTTTTAAATATCAGGTCAATGGGATGAGGTGGCTCTTTTAGCTCCCCTGGCAGGGAACTGAGTATAAATTAGAACATAGCTTGATAAATCAAGGTAGCCACTATTAGTTTCCGTTAGGCTTCTCATTCTGTTTCTCCAATTTGATCAATTTATTTTTAATCAAATTATTTATAAAATCAAACAATATCTTAGTTTCAATGTACCTTAGAAAAGAAAGCATTTATCGGTAGAGTTGAGGGTGGTATGAACTATTAGTTTCCATTAGGCTTCTCATTCTGTTTCTCCAATTTGATCAATTTATTTTTAATCAAATTATTTATAAAATCAAACAATATCTTAGTTTCAATGTACCTTAGAAAAGAAAGCATTTATCGGTAGAGTTGAGGGTGGTATGAACCCAGTCCTCCTGAACTCATAAAGGTAGGAACAACCACATAATTTCAGCACATATAAGGACTATACGTGAAGTGGAAGTTGCTCAGTTGTGTCCGCCTCTTTGTGACCCCATGGACTACACAATCCAGGGAATTCTCCAGGCCAGAATACTGGAGTGGGTAGTCATTCCCTTCGCCACGGGATCTTCCTAGCCCAGGGATCGAACCCAGGTCTCTCATATTGCAGGCGGATTCTTTACCAGCTGAGCCGCCAGGGGATCCCCAAGGAAATCTTTATATGCACTAAAACTGGCGGTAATGGAAGTCCCCCCTCCTCTATTAACATGTCCCCCTAAGAGAAAATGTTAATTCTCTTTACATCTACTGCAAGGCAAAGACAGTCACAATGATTTCAGTCCCTAGATTCTTTACCCAGCATAACTGGGATTATCTGGGTCAAAATGAACAGCTCAGGAGAACTGGTGGCACTTGGAGCCTTCCACAGCCAAGCATGGCAGTTTTATACTTTCAGGGTTTCTCTTTCTCCTCCTACTTCCCCAAGGTAGAGTCCTAAATCCTCTGCTCCCCTCTTTAATCTCTCTCCCCTGGAGAAATGAAGTTCAGGTAAAGTTTCATCTCTCACTGCAATTGCTCAGATCTTAAATCTCGATCTCTATCTCTGACCTCTCTTCTGAATTTCAGGCCTTTTTTAAAATCACTAACTGCAGTTGCATTTAGAAATCCTGCCCCCTAACCACGTCTAAATAACATACTCCCGACCTTCCTTCTCCTTAGACTACCTTTCGTCTTCCTGCCTACTAGCATTTAGGACTATTGCTCCAGTTCCCAGGCTTTGGGATAGCTGCATAGCAGCGCTGAAAAAAGAAGCCAGGCTCTTGCTGAGCAGGACTGCCTTAGGATCACAAACCCGCCTTGATAGTTTTCCCTGACCAGTGGCAAACACAACCGTAACCATTTAAACAGGACACAATCTGTAACCCACCCCCAATTAAATGAGGACTGTCTCTTATACTCAGGAATTCAAAACAATAGATCATTTTTTTTAAAGGAAAAGGAATACATTAAGTTTCTGCCATTTGTTAACAGTTTATAGAGTTTCAACATCAATTACATTGAATGTAATCAGAGGGGAGAGGAGGGCGGGAGAGAACATGCTATATTTGGCCCATTTCCTGCCAATGTACAGATAAAGGATTGCTACACGCCTCTGTGCTTTTACATTACTGTCCTTTACAAATAATAAGTTTTCTTAAGCTTTTTTTTTCTTGGGAAACTAATGACATTTTTACAAAGCAAACACAGTACACAGAAATAGGAAAAAAAAAGAATTACACTTTAAAAATCACATGAAGCTAGGTTATAAAACTAAAGTATGGAATATGAGGCAGCCTAAGATTTAAAAAAAACTTACTCATCTTAGTTATGAGATTGTACTTGATTTATAAAGCATTCTTTTTTGAATGACAGAATCCATAATTTAATTCTATAACAATGCAAATGCACAACAACACTACCTTACAGAGATTGCTGCTTATGTTAACGCTTATAAAAGAGAAAAAAAAAAAAACCCTGCATTTTCAATCAAAACAGTAGATGAGACCAAATAATTTAATATCAACGTTATCTGTGGAATATGATATTTCAAAAGAAAGCCAAGCCCCTTAAATTTTTTCAAAACAACTTTAGGACTCAGGGTAATATATTTATATGCATAACACTTGGTAGCAATAAATCTCCTCTGTATTCATTCTTCAAGACGCCCAAACTTAATTATAGGGCAAAATACTTTTATTGGAGTTGGGGAGGGGGTGGCAAACTTTGTTCTTGACATTTGCTAACATTTGCTTTTAGTCCCTATAGGGGATTAAGGATTTCATAAGCACGTATGGATGAGATGGGGTGGAGGCAAAGGATGGATTTGCCCACCACAGTATGTAATCACTTATTGTTTTTCTGTCCTTTGGAAAACCAGTGACTATGAAGTTTCCAGAGGCCAGCTAAGCACTGTGAATGGGCCACAATACTTTATCACACCAGGTCTGTAACAGCCCAGAAACTATCTTGGTAGAAAAATATCACCTGTTGGGTTTCCCAAGCCAAGTCAGTGGTGTCCAAGCCCTCCTTCTAGACCCACAGGTTCAAGAGTTGCCATGTGCTCAGTGCAGACTCACAAAATTAAAGAAATTAGAGTGCAAGCTCATTTAGGCTTGCCTCAATTTCACGCCTTTTCCATTTCCTTTGGCCTTAAAAACAAATCATTCTCATCAGATCTTTCACTGTGATACTGAGTCAAGAAAATAGCAAAGTGATTTGATAAGAAAGTGATTCTCTGCTGAAATAAGTGTTACTATATCTATGCATCTCCCTGCTCCCCTATTCCATCTACTCTCTTTGAAAAAAGCACCCAAAAAGCAGCAGGGGGAGAAAATGACCAATGAAATTTCTGAAATACATCAAAAAGTTGATGACAGACAAAGGAAAAAGTTGCAGAGCATTCATAAAACCTCCAAAATTCAATCTATTTCCTTTTTCTTACCTTCAGGCTTTTCACAGTACAAAGCCTTCGACTGAAAGAGAAAAGTAGCATTGTAGAGATTCAAATCCCACCTAAGTCTCGGGAGTTTTGAGAATGAGTCTGTCAGAGACAAGACTTCCCAGGCACTTGGTGGTAGAAAACTCCTGTGAAATGTACTTTTTTATGTTCATGAGACAAAGCTCTACCATCCATCAGAATAAGAAAAGGACCCCAGGAAGCTGAAAATTACCCTTTGTCAGTCACCAGTATCTTAACAGGAACAGCTGTTTGCAGAATGACTTGCTTCTTCAAATACATTAGGAATTATGGGAGGGGGGAACCTCTCAAACACAATAATAACTGGATTACCTTTTCAAAGACATCTCATTGTTCTGCAACACTACCAAGAGTTAAATGTTAAATAAAGCCGACAAATAGGTGATTTGATTTCTATAAGAAAATTATTTCATTTTAATGATCATATATTAAATGAAAAAACCTCTTGATTATACTGCCCCACTAAAACATACTTACATGCATGGACATGGCTTCTCAGAGGAAGTAACAGTGATTTTAGAAAAACACATGATCCGTATTAGGTTGCCTGGTTCCTACAACCATCACGGACCTTTTAAAGGCTAGGAACAATCTGAAACAGCTAAAAGGCAACATCAACATAAACTGAGTATCAGCCAGATATCAACACACTAATGGCAATTTCCTTCTTTCTCTTAAGAGTTGTTTTTATAAAAATGTGTATCCTCCAGAATTGTACCATTTATGAATACTGAGATATAGGCACAAAAAGCATCCTTAAAATCTTGCATACAACTCAATTTAAACTTGGGATACAGACAAAAAAAAAATCTTTCTTTAAAAAGCCTTTAATAAACCACTTCCTGAGTATACTGAAGGCAAAATTAATGAGGCTGACTGTCCCTCCACCATGGAGAGGGTAGGCAAGCACTCCTCCCACTGAAGTCAGCACTGCATCTCTGCTGAACTCTGCTTTCTTTTTTTTTATGTTATTGAAGTCTAGTTGATTTACAATGTTGTGTTAATTTCTGCCGTACAGCAAAGTGATTCAAGTTATATATATATATGTATGTGTGTGTGTATTCTTTTTCATATTCTTTTCCATGATGGTTTATCACAGGATATTGAATATAGTTCTCTGAGCTATACAGTAGGACCTTGTTGTTTATCCATTCTCTGTATAATATTTTGCATCTGCTCATCCCAAACTCATGAACTCTGCTTTCTTGACATCCCCTATACATATATAGAGGGCAATGACTTTGGTGCAAATGAGAGACCAAGTCCGAATAAGTAAGAAGCTGGGAGGAGAGCAGAAGAATTTTTCTTGCCTATCTGCCTCAAGAAAGCTTTCGAATGGTGACCTCCAAAAGATGAAGGGAGGAGGAGCTCAACAATCACACTGTTGTTCTCTGCAACAGCCCATGAGATAACCTGATTACCAGAACTGAAACATGTAGGGCTGAACCGGATTTTAAGGAACATCTCCTGCACCTTTATCTTACAGAGAAAGTGAAGGCCAAATTGATGATGTGGCTTGTCCTAATTAACAAGCAGCTCAGTAAAGACAGAAGCCAAGTTTCCAGACTCTCACTACCCAATATGGATTTTCAGTTCAAATGACTCTTTCTCTATAAAGATTGTCCTGAAACCATGTTCCCACCCCCACTCCCCCACTCCCTTTTATCTCTCCCTCGTTTGTGCTTCCAGCTGCATCTTGTACTCGGGTTTATCATAGCACTTATCACTGTGTACATTGATAAATTGTTTGCATGCCTATCTCCCCATTCGACTTTGAGTTTGTTTAAAGGCAAGACTGTATCTTCCTCATCTTTGAACCTCCAGGGCTGTTTCTGTGCCTGGTGAATAGTGACTACTCTATAAAAGTTTGCTGAGTGGATAAACTTGGTGGGAATAATTTTATAGGGTATCACACTAAGTCTGCCTTAGAAGCCTAATTGCTTCTCTTGCTATTTCCTTCCCTAAGTTCCTTCTTCTTCCTCCAAGAAGAGGACAATAGCTGACACATGACTGAGGCTGTTCCTGGTTTTCTGATTCAAATGAACCGTTATTTTGTTCAGGTATAGTAAATAGCTCATTTGTTACTGCTTTTTTTTTTTAATGAATATATACTCTGACATGTATGTGACCATCATGGCTGAAAATTCCTGGTCATTCAGTATACACTGAATCAGAAATGTTACGAACCTGAGGCACGCAGACACAAACCCTAGTATAATTCCCAGAGGTCTGTGGTCACAAGAACCCCCAGGATATAAAGCCCCTACAAAACTAAATAAAGGAACCTGCAGCAGATTCATATTTAATCAGCACCTGGGCCTGCCCCAAGGGGAGCAACGCTTTTCGAGGGTCAGTTTAGAATAAAGTGCCTCCTCCAACTGCTCCATCCTCACTCTTCATTTCTCTAACCAGCTGCAAGTCAAATTCCCTGAAGCTACTTAGACAAAGGTGGAATATAAGGCTTTAGGATAATCACATCGAGTGAGGCCTTCCTGTGCATCTCTACTGACCTCTTACAACAAAAATGTTTCTGCTGTGCTTAAGACCCATATTCAGCTGTATTCACATTAAACATTGATTCTCAAATAATCATGAGCTTGAACTTTTTCTGAAGAACAAATAACACCAAAAATCATAGTTGCCGTTCATAGTGAAACCAAGCCTGCCTCCCCAATACCCCAGGTCTGCTCCCTGCCCACTTCCCAATTTGCCCCCTCTGTGGTCTAACACCTTCAGTTGCTTGAAAAAATTTGATATCTGTTCAATATGTTCCTCAGGAATGTATCATCTCTGTTTACAAAACAGACAACCAGAATCAAATTAAAACCCCCAAACAACTGAATCACACCGGTACCGAGTTACCAAAAGTTAGAGGCGTTTCTGATGCTAAGTATTCATGGAAGCTGTCTTTAAAGCAGTTGATGGCTGCCAACATAAAATGTCATTAAAACACAGAAAAAGAGGAAAGAATGAAAAGAATGGCATTGAATTTGTTACTCCAAGAAATAAAATACACAGAAAATCATGCAACTTCTAGAAGCTGCTTACTACATAGGCTTCCTTAGGAAGCAACATAAAGGGGTGTCTCCCTCCACCCTTAGGCAGTCAAATCTCTGGCTCTCAGCATTGCCTCGGCTCCCTTTTCTAGACACCCGTCCAGTCACTACAGCGACTCAGAACCAGGACAGAATGGACACTGGCTGCGTGCACTCTTTCTTCCCGGCTAGGGCTTCCATCTGGGCTCACATCTAGGGTTGCCAGATTTATCAAATGAAAACACAGGACTCCCAATTAAATTTCAATTTCCCATAAACAAGGGCTCATTTTTTTTTTTTTAAGGATAAGTATGCCCCATACGAAATATTATCTGGCAACCCTCTCCCTATCTATTCGTCCACTCCAGTGCGTTAAGCTAAATAAAGTCAAATCCTCAAAAACCCATTTACCTCCCTTTACCTTAAGGTCACAAGCAGCCCCCTCCATTGGAAACAGCCCAGGGTCTACTAGGCCTTCAGCTCCCCCAGAGCAAAGCAGAAGGCCCTCTCAGTCCCAGCTTACCTGACCAGCTGCAAGGAATTTAAGGAAGTTGACTGTTGGAGAAAGCAATTTTTTACTCCCTGGCTCCTCCCACCAAAAGCTTCACACGGCTCCCTACCCAGCCAGCCACTCCACTTTCCCAACCACTGTGGCGCAACAACTGTGTATTCAAATGACTTTGATGCCTGCCTGCCAGAGCTCCTCCTTTAGACTAGGATGGGGGGAGGGCGTGGTGAGTGACCACTGTGCCGATCTCCTGACTCTTTATTTAAGTCTATATAAATTTTCTTGAACATGTGAATTATTACAGGAAGACGAGGCTTTTATGTTTTAAAGTTGTTGCTTTTTTTTTTTTTTTAAGCAGGGGGAGGGAGAGGAGAGCAGATTAACTTTCATTTCTTCAGTCCTGTCAGTGGCATACTCAAATTCAAGCAAAAGTCATCCAGTGAAGCCCAGGAAAACATCTGCTTAAGCATCATGTTTCTCCAAGCACACATAAGATGGACGCGGATACATATTCACAACATGCAAAAAATGGCATGAATAGCCATTATTTGCATAGATGTCTTTTACAGTCAAGCCTAGATTACTCATATTAAAACAGAGGCTGATACAGAGGAGCATGGTTAATTCTAACGAACAAAATAATATATTCAGGAAAAATGGCGATTCATAACAGCCCCACATGACAGACCAGATATAATACAAAAGTGGCAGTGGTGAACATTCAGGAATCAGTTACAAGACATAGTTCTGAATTTTTTTTATTAAGATTTCAGGCTCTTTTGTTGAGATTATCAAAGAGTCAGAATTAGTAAGATCAGAGAGAAGGAGATTGTACTTCACTGGGGAAGCTTCAATGTTTATAGACAACATGTCGTAAAAACATTAAATGGTAAAGCTGGAAAGGCTCTTAGAAATCAGTCTGTGTAATATTCCTAAGAGAGGAGCCTTAGAAACTGAGCTTCCTGGTGAAATACTTGTAAGGAAAGGCACACTCCGTTCCCCTCTTGGAGATGAACAGTCCACCAGAGCAGAGCAAAGGTTCCCTCTCACATGTCCGAAAGAAAGAAATCGGCCAGTTTTTAACGAAGAAACACAGCTCAGTCGCAGAAACCATTCCCTCATTTGTTTTTTTTCTTTTCTCATAAGATACCCTGTAATAAATCTCATTAGAGAATCCTTATGAAAATACTAATTTAATTCAACTCCCTCCTTTCAAAGCTCAAAGCAAGCCCCATGGCATACGGTGAACTCCAAGGAACTGGATGGCCCGTTAAAATGACATTGAACATTTCTGTCCATGCTTGATCTCCACCCAGCTAACAAGATGGAGATTTTCCTGTGACGGCTACAGAGATCCCACAGCCAGCTTCCCAGCACCCCTGGCCAAAGTTGTAAGTTCTGCCCGAGCTTTCCAAATGGCTGCTGTGCTTTCTTCTTTTGTTTGAATGCTTCACTCAGGCAACTTTGGAAATCACAACTTCAAGCCTTCTCTGTCTAACTGGCTTTCCTTCGCTGTGACTCCTAACCCTTGAAACCATGCCAGTTACCTTAGGTTTTCCATGACTTAAGGGTCTCTAGTGAGTTCTAACGGCACTAAAGCTTGGGAAGTAAGAAGGTATTTGGCAATCCCTTCAATTCCTAAGGGTCTTAGTTGTGCACTAAACTTAAACCTTGCGGTTTCCACTTGGCAAAATTAAATTTCCTGTCTCGAAGTAAAAAGAAAGTTTCAAAGAAGAATTAAATGTAGACAAGTATCTTGCAAACTGAAGGGGAGTAAAAGGTGAGAAAGGTGCCGATTATTGTTTAGATTTAAACAATTTATCTTCGTAGAGCTCAGTATGCTGCTGAGAATAAATTAAATAATTACATCTCTAGAGCCAGCCACCACCCCTCCACCTAGAGGTTATATAAAGGACAAATATAGTTATTGATTTACCTCTGTATTTTTGAAATTAGAGGCACAGAGATGAAAATCAGTCCCCCTCTCTGCTGTTTTGTTTCCCCCTAAACGTAAGTTTTCTTTCAGACAAAGAAATTTAAAAGCATACTAAATGGCTGTTTACAGGGTCTTTCATAAGTAGAAATATTTCAAACAACAAATAGAGCCAAATGTATGCACTTTAAAATAAGCATTTTTCACACGCTCCTACCCAACTACCTAATTAGTACCAAATATGAAGCTTCCAAGCAGAAAGGTTTACTTGGTGACATGGACTGCCATGAGAATACTTTGAGGCTTGGATGAAGCCTACATTTTGTTAATGATAATATATTTTTATCACCAAAAGTCCTGCTGGAATGTCCCTTTACATTAACTTGTTATTAAAACTGTAGGCATTTAAGAGTATCAGACAATCTCCAAAGAAAGCTCCAAATTCCAAATGCAGTGTGTACTTAAATAAAGTGGCTTTTTTTGGGCCAAGTGATTCTTTATTAGGCCAAGTTGCTGTTTTTGTTCTGACATAAAAACAAGCAATTTATTGATATAAATTCCTTCTCTTTAAAAAAAAAAAAGATCTATTCTGCCTGGCCTGAATATCTACCAAATATACTGTTTCATCCAAAATGTATTTCAGAGATGTGAACAGAATTAGAAAAGTTCTCGATGAAACTACTGAAACTACTTTTTTAAAAGAAATGTTTTATAATGATCTTCTCTCAGTTTCACTTCGTAAATATGGCAATCTTGTTAAACTCACCTTCTGCTTTCAGTGAGCAGTTAATATTTGATGATGATGAAACTGTTCCTGGTATTTAAAGAACTAAACAAGGCCATCCGCAAACAATGTAACTAGAAATGGGCTTGTTTAAAGAAGATTAAATGATAAGTGGAAGTTTTATGTTTTAAAATAAATCAATCCCTCAACCATAAAAGTCTCATAGCTTTACAGAGAAGTTGAAATAAGACCTCTGTCAGAGAATGCCTATCTCCACATCTAAAACAAAGTGAAGCAAAGGACAGCGAAAGTTAATTAGTTTTAAAAAATCTATTAATTGTACTCTACAAGTCAGTTTAAGCAGTTAGAACAAGAATTATGGGGAGAACGGAACGCTTCTAAGGATGCAGTGTTTCTTAAAAACATAAACCGTCTAGAGCACAACAAGGTTTCTGAGGTCTAGTCACTGCCTTTTAATTAGCAGAATCCTTATTCTGGTGAGGGAAAAATATAATCTACTCTAGCTTCATTGTGCCTTTCCTGAAAATCAAAATGAAATTAGAAAACGTGTCTTGCCAAAAAAGAAAGAGTCCAGTTTATGTGTCTCTTATACAAGGTAAACCAGATTTCATTCTAGAAGAATATTTGATCAAGTGATACAACGAAATAAACTAGGCCATGTAAAAAAAATATATCAGTGTGCTAATATTTCACACTTATTTTTCTCCTGAAGATAACTGGAGCATTTAACGTTGTTTTATGTTTTACATTCATTTTATATACTAGACTCCAACATATAAGGTCAAATGACCCTTCAGATGTGAACTAATTCTGACCTTTTATGAGTGGGCTACAGAGTAATGGTATCTACAGGTTTAGCTCATGTTCCTTGGCATGTGATGATTATTGACATACATTTAGAGACCAGGTTGGGGCCCTTATAAAATTATGTTTTCTATTAATTTCATGAAAGTAGTCATAATAGCACAACTCATTTGCGGGCTTTATTGAACGCTGTTTGGGTTTGCATCTTTTTCACACCATGTCCACTTGAATAACAGCTGACTTTGTAGTATATTTACCATATGTCAGACACTGTTCAAAGTGCTTCATGTGCATTACCTCATGTAATCTTCACAATATAACCCTAGGAAGTCAGTGCTCTACTGAAGAACTGAGGCACAGGGAGGTGGAGGAACACGCACAAGGTAACAGAACTAAGGTAGCAGAGCTGGGAAGACCCAGAGGGATCGGGTGGGGAGGGCGGTGGGAGGGGGGATCGGGATGGGAAATACATGTAAATCCATGGCTGATTCATGTCAGTGTATGGCAAAAACCACTACAATATTGTAAAGTAATTAGCCTCCAACTAATAAAAATAAATGGAAAAAAAAAGAAAAAAAAAAGAGCTGGAATTTGAACAAGTACACTAACGTGTCACATCAGCTAGGTGTGCTAAACTGAAGAATGAGCTTGTTCAAATATTTCCAATGTTTGGGTCACTATTTTCCCCTCTAAGATTATAATAAAGATTACATACCAACTGGCTGTTAGCTATGTCCAGAAACTATTCAATAGGTAAATGTATGCCAACTGGCCTGTTTTGTTAAGTGCCTGGAGATCTTGGATGACTTGAGAATGAATAAGACAAGGTAATTGAATGTCCAGTGTTTTTTTACACCGCATCCACCAGAATAACTTTATTGTGTACTTACCATGTGCTGGGCACTGTTCAAACTGCTTTAAACGCATTATTAAGTCTTTTCTCCTAGCCAAAGCAGAACAATTAGTACAGATATCTCATCTCTTAGCACAGCTTTTTAGTAAATGCACAATAGGAATGTTGCCAGTTGATCTGGAAGAAGCAGTGTCCTGGAATCAGGAGCTGGGTTATGAAAACTTAAGTACAAAATGACCATGGCCTGACAAAAGTAACAGTAACAAAAGTAACCTGAAAACCCTATGGACATAGAGAATGGATAGAAGTGGGGCTCGGTGAAAGATCTGTTTGTGTGCCTTTGGGGACTATTATTACTGCCACCCTAAAAGAAGAATTAAAAACAAAAACACGAGAGAACAGCATTGAAACATGTATATTATCAAGTATGAAACAGATCACCAGCCCAGGTTGGATGCATGAGACAAGTGCTCAGGGCTGGTGCACTGGGAAGACCCAGAGGGATCGGGTGGAGAGGGAGGTGGAAGGGAGGATCGGGATGGGGAACACATGTAAATCCATGGCTGATTCATGTCAGTGTATGGCAAAAACCACTACAATACTGTAAAGTAATCAGCCTCCAACTAATAAAAATACATGAAAAAATAAAAATAAAATAAAAATAAAAACAAAAACATGGCAGAGCCATTTAGAAGCAGGTTTACTCAGACTATACAGGAGTGCTGAGTGCTGTAGGTTCAACACTGTGACAAAGCAGAGAAAATCCCAAACAATGACAGAAGATTCAATTTATTGCAAAGAAGTACGAAGTGTTCTTCTGAAGCATTTCATTCCACAAAGAACACAGACAGATAGGAATTCACACACACCCCACAAAAGACATGCCACCAAAGGCTCAGTTTTAATGGGGACTTGACTTTAATGACCAGAGAAAGTATAAACTTCGAGATGGTGCTACATGGGGTGATGATATGTGAACCTGGGAACTAGGATTTGATGTTTTCAGTACTTCCACTCTGCCTGTTAGCAAGAGTTATGTTCATTTTCTTTTCTATATGGTTAATTTATTTTTGGTTAAGTAAACATTATTCACAAAATAAGACTGAAGACTTCAAATGCAAATTAACATGGGGATGCATCAGGTAAACATATAAATATGATGTGAACATATCAATTCTATTCAATCTAACTTATCATTTAGGTTTTTCCACAGCTTTTTTTTTCATTTATTTTTATTAGTTGGAAGCTAAAGGTTTTTCCACAGCTTTTAAAAGTCAAAATGTTCTAGATATTTGCTGATGATACATATAGTAGGGAATCTAGATCTTATAATAAGTGACTACACAATTGAACATGTAGAGTCCAATAGGGTATTTATACTTTCAAAGACAATTTGACGGGGAAAATAATCATGATAAATAAAACCAATGGTGAAATGAATCTACTGTTTGGAATCAGGTCACCGGCAGTTCACATTCTGACTTCTAATGCATTTATTCCAAGACAAAGCAGGAATAAACCTAAATTTTTAATATGAATGTAGTATTTTACTAAGTATGAATATAGTATTTTATTAGGAAGAGGGCTAAACTGGGATTTAAGTGTCCTGGATTCTAATTACCTTTAGATCACGACTAAATTATTTTCTAAATCTGTTAATTAGTTTTTCTAGGAATAATTTCTGCTCCTACACACTTCATAACTACTTTGAAAGAACAAAGGGAAAAAGTGAAGTTTAGTATGCTTTGGATGTCAAATCAGTAAAAAAAAAAAAGATTATATTTATTTTCTTCAATAGTTCATTACAACAGAGCTAAAATTGTTGCTGTGAATTTTTTCAAATTTGATAGATTACAAACTGTTTTACCATTTTACTTCCCCACAAAAGATAATGCATCATTATATGATGAATCCTTGATTTTGTAATACAACTTGTCATGTGCCTAGGGAGGGAATTTATATTCAGTGTTAAAAAACCAAGGACATTTCTCCTCTTAGAACTGGAGACTGTTCTGCAGTTGCTGTCCCCCAGCTCACTGGTAATGGTAGGTGAAGAGCAGAGGGTAAAGAAGCAGATCCAGGCTTTAATCTTATCCTTGGAAATAACTGAAAAGAGAAAGGAATTATTGCTCCCTTTACAACTGGCAATAAGCCAGTGCCTACTTAGAAGACAAGTTTATCTAGTCAAGAGGCACTTTACTACTATTACAAGCTTCTTACTTTAGGATCTCACATAACACAAATTCACTATAGAATTATAGTGAATAAAACATTCAAAGTAATTTCTATCACATGAAAAAGTTTGGAATGTCACTGTTTTTGGTTGGTACTAGGGCTTCCCTTACAGCTCAGTCGGTAAAGAATCTGCCTGCAATGCAGGAGACCCGGGTTTGATTCCTGGGTGGGGAAGATCCCCTGGAGAAGAAAATGGCAACCCACTCCAGTATTCTTGCCTGGAGAATCCCATGGACAGAGGAGCCTGGCCGGCTACAGTCCATGGGGCCTCAAGAGTCGGACACGACTTAGTGACTTAACTTTTATATTTCATTTATGCAATGGCACCCCACTCCAGTACTCTTGACTGGAAAATCCCATGGACAGAGGAGCCTGGTAGGCTGCAGTCCAAGGGGTCGCTAAGAGTCAGACACGACTGAGCGACTTCGTTTTGCTAAGTTGCTTCAGTCGTGTCCGACTCTTGGCGACCCCATGGACTGTCGTCCACAAGGCTCCTCTGTCCATGACGATTCTCCAGGCAAGAATACTGGAGTGGGTTGCCATTTCCTCTTCCAGGGGATCTTCCTGACCCAGGGGTTGAACCCATGTCTTCCGTGGCTCCTGCATTGCAGGCAGATTCTTTGCCACTGAGCCATTGGAGCCATCTATATTTTATTTATAACACATATTAAAATAATAAAAAGAAATCAGGCAAGTCATTTTTTCCTAGAAAGTTAGGAGGATAAAGCAAAACGAATAATAGGCTATAAAAGATATTAATGGTGCTTAAAATACTAACACTTAATTATCACAAAGGGATTTTGAATATGATTCATCTAAGTTGGTAAAATAATAACAATGAATCTCGTTATAAAACTGTTTCTAAATATTTGAACTAGTTTTTCATTTTTCTTGTTTTTCTTCTCAATAGGCCAACTGCTTAGAAGCCAAGAGCAACTCACATAAATGTGAAACACATTTGAACATATTTATTCATTTATTGAATATTCTCATTATACTGAATACTATATTGAATATATTTCTATTATAAAGAACAATAAATATTATATATAAATGCATATTATGTATACCATATACAAATCTAGACCCTTTTTGTCCCCACACTTGCTGCATATAAAATTTTGAAAGTCTACTGTGGCAGCTAGCAACACCTACATTACAGCTTTTGGAGTATAAAAAAGTCACTAATCCTTCCAAAGGGTTACAATAGACAAATGATTAAAAGAATCTTTTTCTTTTCAGTTTCATACATTTACGTACCAATGTTATTCTTGCCCAACTACCTGTGATGAGATGTTCCACGGAAAGTTTCCATGTGCTCCACAAAAAGAGGGTTCTGTGGTGAAATATTTTTTGAGAAATGCTGAGTGTAACAGAGTCGGACACAACTGAGCGACTGAACAGCAACAAAAGTAAACTGCTCTTTCGTGCAGTACGTCTCATGCAGTATGTCTTATCTCAGCTAATAAGCATTGTGGTGCTCCCTGGGGAGAATAATATAACTTTCCCAAAGATATATGTCTTCCAAGAACATATGTCATTTTCTTTCCACCAGATCTGAATATAAACAATAAGCCAAGGATGAGGCCATTTGAAAAAAAAGTGGAAAAAAAGAAAAAGCATTGAAGGAATAAGTGCTGAGAATTCTGAAACTGAGATACATTATTCTTAGTTGATACTCTCCTGGATTGTTAGACAGTGAAAGTGAAAGCTAGTCACACAGTCGTGTCCTACTTTTTGCAATCCCATGGGCTGTAGCCTGCCCAGCTCCCCTGTCCATGGAATTCTCCAGGTAAGAATACTGGAGTGGGTTGTCATTTCCTTCTCCAGGGGATCTTCCTGACCCAGGGATCGAACCCAGGTCTATGGCATTACAGGCAGATTCTTTACCAACTGAACCACTGGTTTCTCTAAAACCAATGGTCCTCAAACTTGAGTATCCAGGAGGGCCTTTTAAAACAGACTGTCAGATTCACCTTCAAAGTTTGTGATTCAGCAGTTCTGGGTGGGGCCCAAGAATTTACATTTCTACCAAGCCCACTTTTCACCAAGTTCCCAGGTGAAACTGGTGCTGCCAGTCAGCCAACAACACTCTCCCAACACTGGGAACACAGCTGTCTTATCCAACAATATATTGAGTCATTTACTGAGCATTTTCTTATGTCGCTGATAATTCAGTTTCTAAAAGGTCATTATCAAAGGGCTTTTGATATCTTAATTCCACATCTCTGACCTCAGTAATGATGCTAGCAGTCGCATAAAAGAAGGCCAGTCCAGGTCATGCAAAAACAAGGATTGGATTTCTCAAAATTCTATTGTACTAATAACACATTCATTTTCTGTTTACAAACGTAGTGCAATTAGTTATGGAGATAAGTATATAAGAGCTCTGCACTACATTGCCTACATTAGCTCTACAAATCTCCCCAGGGTGTGCTTTTGAAATGTTTGCTAGGTACCCAAATTTAAGCAGATAGAAGATTTTCTAGTAAATTTTCCTTGGCTCTCCAATAAAATAATACTTTTACTACACTGCAGAAACCATACTCATATGAAAACACTACCTCTTTTCTTCACTCCTAGAAAAAGTATTTGGGAAAAAAAAGATAAGCTCAAGGGAAGGAAATACTTTTCACATCAAACAAGCAAACAACCCAATGTTGACCGCACCATTTCAACATGGATAACCAAAAGGTGAAGTATTGATAGACTCCCAAACCTCAACGCAAGCACCAGAGTTCATCTGTTGTACCCTGCAGTGATTCAGTAAGGAAACGGACATCCCAGAGGACACGTTCTTCTTTTCATTGTGAAGAAAATAAATACCTTGCTAAGGAGTTCCAAGTATTCACTATTCTTTCCCTTCTGATTAAGAGTAGTCTCAGCCTCACGCAGTTTACTTCTGAGTATCACTGGCAGCTTATTTAAACTGAAGCCCCCAGTTTGCAATACCGTAATGCTTGCATCACCTCATGGTAAATAGATGGGGAGACAGTGGAAACAGTGTCAGACTTTATTTTTTGGGGCTCCAAAATCACTGCAGATGGTGACTGCAGCCATGAAATTAAAAGACGCTTACTCCTTGGAAGGAAAGTTATGACCAACCTA